>NW_010367012.1:270532-340942 GCF_000414095.1 Morus notabilis
CCCACGCAACAAGCTAGAAGCTACTCAAACTTTCATGAGTTTAAGATGAAGTTGACACTAGACTAATGGAGTTTATCGCTAACTATGCAATGCTACAAAAAATCTCAAAGCAATAACATTCCATTCCATCATTGTAAAGCACATTCCAACACAAGATTTTCCCTTTTTTTAAGTACTAATGGATTTTGAGCTCAAATTTTACCAGAGGAGTATTTAAGTAATATTCGGGAGTATGCATAACCCACTCAAGTATTATTAGATCTTCCATCTAGAGGGAGACCACAACGAAATGTCACTGAGGCAGCATCATGGTATCATTACATAAGTGGTAGGATTATGTTAGTAATTAGCTATCAATATAATAAATGGTTAGTGGCTTGTTATTAGAATTGGTTGGTTATATTGTTAAGCTAGACATTAGTAGTATATAAGCAACAGTAAGGGGCTAAAGGGGAGGTAGGCAGGATATTGAGGGTTTGGTTAGAGCTTGCTCTATTGGGAGAGAGATAGGCCTCTCAAAAGTCTATCAACCATTGTAGTTTCTCTATAGCATCTATCAATAGCAATTTCTATTACTCTATTACCACTAACCATTTATTATATTGATGACTAATTACTAACATAATCCTATCAATAAGCAGGAATCTATGTTCCTTTAAGTCAATAGCTTGTTAGTTGTTACTTCTCGAGCTTGACCCAAACGACTTTCAGATTAAAAAAAAAAAAAAAGCAAAAACAAATAGCTCTGAAGAATATAATTGTCCAAAGCACCAACCTGAGGTACCCAAGCTCTAAGACCTCGATCCCATTTATAGGTAGTCCCATCATCATCGGTGAATTCTTCTTCGCCTTCTGGCGGTGTTGATGGTCTGTCGTTATCGTCTTCCAAGAAGGCACCATGAGATCCATCTTCTGCCCCTGCCTCTGCCTCTCTAATCTCCTTCTGCCATTTCTCGAACTCATCATCATTGGAGGGCTCTGCACATGACGTTACACATTTCTTAAGAAGAAAACCCATAAAGTTACTAACAATGCCTGCCCCCAATATAATATTCCGGGAAAAAATAAAAGATAAAGAGAGCGAGAAAACTACAGCTGCCAACCTGTTGCATTAGAATAATCAGCTCCTTGCTGGGATACGTATGCCATCAACTCAGGGACTGAGGACAATGGCTGCCATTCACTCCTCCCTTCGGACCACACCAACGTAGCCTCAGTGAGATATCCGTTCAAGAAATGCTCTGTCCACGCGAAGTAAATAAGCAAAGCAGATGGTTCAATAGCTCATTAGACCAATTGAACATGATACAGATTGGAACTATGCTTGAAATCGGGGTATTGATTACTGGTAGTAGAACTGAAATTCAAAAAATTGGACCATTAAATTCAAGGAACTAAATATTTAAGCAACAATTAAAGGAAAAAAAATCTCAAACCACAGAAAATCTTTCAGTTTCTTTATACTAGTATTTGAAATCCAGAAAGCTGAAAAACATTTTCCAAAATGGAACAGTTTCTTATACCAAATTTAAACTCACCAAGCAACTCCGAAGATACATAGGGACCAACATGTTGTTGATTTTCACCAAGGATATACCATCCTACTTCAGCATTTGGTTCAGCGCTCCCACCAACTTTGTGTTCCATGTCTACACAACAAAAATGCAACAGAACAACCAAAGTTATATTCATTCTTTGCTTCTCAAGCTACCCATCAAAAAAATTGTATTAAATATTATATACAATATAAGATGGGTCCCTAAACTTTTCGTGATTAGGCACTTTTTTCTGTCAATTCAGTCCCTGAATTTCCAAAAGAGTACCAATAAACTCTGATCATCAAGGGTAGTTGATTTTAAGGGAATTCTATGACTAATTCATAAAATAAATTCTAAAAAAGAAAAGAAAAGACAAAAGTACCAAACTACAAGAAGTTCAGAGGGCTGTGAAAAAAATTATAATTACTTCGTCTAAAATTTAACTGCCGCCAACAAATTCCTACTTTTTGGTAAATTCAAAGATTGTATTGCTAACAAAAGGGGGAAAAAAAGATTGCAAACAACGAGAGCTGGGCCAAAATGCTTATAGTAAATAAACAAAATAGAATAAAATATAAAAACCCTAGAAACCCAATCATTTTTCCCAGGTTTTGGATAAATTAGTTAAATTTCTTTGAAATAAATGCTGAAGCAAACAACCCAACCCAACTATAAAAACCAATCAACACAAAAAATCATGAAAAAAAAACTCATTTTCCATAATTTGAATTTATAATTATTGTTGTTATGATTATAAACTGGTTGTTGCATTTGAGCCAGAGACTGTAGATAGAAAACTGAAAATCCAAACCAATAAAAAGGAAAATAAATAAAAAAAATTTTGGGAAGAAGAAGGTGGGAAACGCACCGGTGAGTTGTGGTTGGTGTCGTTGGCGGTGATCGTAGTTCTCAACAGCCTCCTGAAACGACATCGTTTCAGAGCTTGATTTTCAGTTTCCTCTTCTTTTTCTTCAGTTTCCTCTTCCTCTTCTTCTTCTTCTTCTTTTTCTTCTTCTTCTTGTTTTTTTTTTTTTTTTGAATGAATTTTGGGTTTCTTCTTCTCCTGCCTTTCTCTCCAGCAGAGGTAGAGGAGGGGCCGAATAGAAATGGAATTCTATGGAACGTTCCGGGTCTGTTTGGACACAAGTCTTAAATGTATTTAACCTTGATTATGATATCCTTGCATCTAAGTTTTTATTTATGCTATGTTTGTTAGGAAGGAAAGAAAATAAGATAGAAAGAAAATATGAAAGTGATGGAAAATAGTAATAATGGAAAGGAAATTGATTTTCTTTTATGTTGTTTCGTATGAGAAGATGGAAAGAAAATGAGCTTACCTTCACTTGTTTAGTATTGGAAGTTAAATTGGGAATAAAGAAAAAATTTTACTCGTAAATTACTTTTATACCCTTAAAGTTTTTGCTTAGATGTTGATGGAGAAAAGGGTAGTTTAGTAACTTTGCTCACTTTAATGAGTTGTCCCTATTTTTCATCTCATTTTCTGCCCACTTGTGGAAAGAAAAAAAATAGTGGGGCCCATATGTATTATTTTTCACTCCATTTTCTCTTCCTTTCTCTTTTCTCTCTTACCAAATAACCTACATTTTTATTTTCCCTCTCAAAATCACTCCACCTTCTTCCTTCCTTCTACTTTTCTTTCCTACCAAACATAGTTAAATTCCTTTCTCAGATAAATAAAAACAAATAAATGTGCTTCAACCGATAACCGATTCTAAAAAATTTTCTTCTCCTTTTCTTTTCCTATTTTTTTAATAAAAAAATTATAGCATAATTTTGTTTTTGTTCTGTTTTCTATCATAAGGAGATTATAAATTACTGTTCCTTTTTTTCTTTTCTTTTGATTTCACTTTTTTTTATTTACTCCTTAGGTTAAGGACTTGATTTGTGTAAGTTAAGAAACGGGTGATCAAAATATTACTTAATAAAGAGTTTAATTAAAGGCTACACTTATTACTCTTATATACGTACACTTATTGCCTCTTGGGGTTAATGCGATCTTGACGAGTTGATAGAAAATATTTACGTGTTTCCTTTATTGTGATATTGATCGTGGCCTTTTTTTTTTTTTTTTTTTTAAGGTTAAAAAACATGAAGGAATATTATAGTAAAACAGAAGAAAATTAGAGAACAAAATTGAGAACTTGCAATTATTATTTAAGAAAAATAAAGTATTTTCATTAAAAACTAGAAAACAACCATTAATCTATATATATATATATATCTATATTTATAGATTTACAGTGTAGAGATATATAAAAGGGATGGATAAACTAGTCGGGAGAGCATTTATTCCAAGATATTACGTTTTTTTTTTTTTAATTGATCTTAACATGCAGTCAGTCTTTTAAAAAAGAAAAAAGAAAAAAAGAAAAAAAATAAGGTCAGAAAGATTAAGAATATATATAGTGACTGAGGAGAATCAAAGTATGAAACTAAAAGCTTGCCGTCATTACTCAAATTCAGAAAGAACATAAACATACTATACTGACATGATTTAGAACAACTAAAGCGGCCATTTTTTTAAAAGCAAATATTAATAATAAATCACACAAATTCCTTTAACTAGTTATTGAAAGAAAGAAAGAAAGAAAGGAAAAAAAAAAAACCTAAAATTATAAAGATGCAGTACGTTCCGAGACTAGTGGTGGTTGAGGCAGTAGTCATGGCATTTGATGGCCAGGTCTGACCAATCCCTGGGACTGCACTTGTCGTGGACTTCAATAATGAGGGCGCAGCAGGAGGGGCTGATAGGAACATTGTGTTCATAGTAGGCCTCTATCTGCTCATGGCATGGCACGTATAAGCGCGAAATATCAGGACATGTTTCGTTATTACGATACGGTGGTGGTGGATATTCTGAGCTCTTCGGCTGATCCGGTGGTGGTGGAGATTCTGAGCTCTTAGGCTGATCCGGTGGCGGTGGAGTTGCTATATTACCCGCGTCATTCGTGGGTGCAGGTGGAGTTACCTCATTCTCTATGCAATTCTTCTCGGCTTTAAAGAACCACCAAGGGCGGAATGGGCTGGGGCAATTGTTGGAGATGTCGGAAATTGCGGCACAACAAGAGGAGCTAATAGGACGCTTCTGAACAATCATGTTGAACAACACATCACCAGTGCATGGTGTAGGAGGGAAGAACGGACCGGGACAACCCTCTCTAGACTCCACGGTAGGGATGAATATTGTTGAAGCATTCAATGTGAAGAACAACACTAGAAAAACCGAATGTTTCTTCATCTTAAGTTACCTTCTAATTTTCAACTCTCTTTCACAGCCAATGGAGAAAATATTGATATGCGGCAAAATAGTTTTGTTCTCAATGCACTTATAAATAGTGCTCAAAAGTACCGCACTTTGTGAGATAATTTTCAAATAAGAGATTATTTTTGAGATATTTTAGTTAACGTGATGATAAGTACTGATCTTATTTTGGAGATATTTCAATTCAAATGATATTCTAATTGTCTTTCAAAATTTATATTACTTTTTTTATTAAATTTAATTATAATACTCTTAATAAAGTTCTTTTTAACAATCGAACTATTTTTTTTATTTAAACTTTTTTATTTTATCACTTTGTATTTTCGATATAATGCTTTTCAAATATATACGAGAAATCTTCATCACAAGTAATCTTGTTTCCATTGTATTTTTTTATTCTGTTGTATAATCAAAATTTCAGAAAGATTTCAATTCAAAAGTAAATAATGACCGTACGTCTACATACTATCTTCAAAGTTTATACTTTTTGTCAATTCGTTATTATATTTGATAATCTAAATTTAAACATACATAAAAGAGCCAAAAAAAAGTGTGATGAGTGAGTGTTTTAATAATAAATTAAATGCTTTTAAGCTTAATTATTTGTTTAATTCTCAAGCATTGTTTTCATTTTGATGTGTTTTTGTGCATTTTGTAGGAAACTGGAGAAAATCTAACGTAGTGACAATTTGGATCAAAATTTAGAGCAAACCAAACAAAAAGGGCACAAAGGCTCCTTCTTGGAAGCAAGAGGCGTGCACATGCAACATAATGGCACGAACACGCCATCAAGAGGGGCGCACAGCCCAACCCCCCTGCGGCAGCATCTCCTCTCCAACTTGATTAAAGTTTCGGTCATTTTTGTCCCTTGATCTGATTTGAAGAGTCGAGATTGCTCCTTTGGAGGTGATTGGAGAGACCACTGAGCTACAAAAATGCTAATTTTGAGAGGCACACTTATCAAGAAAGATTGGAGGCACAAACTTCAAGGAGAAGAGATAGCTTGGCGGCTGAAAATTGGAGGATTTTTCTTGGAGACATCTTGGAAGATTCTTGAAGATTGAAGCCTTGAAGATCACTCTACTATAGTTTTCTCTTAATCTCTACTCTTTTTATTTTGATTTTCATTTGAAAATTGTAATTGTGATATTGTGACCACATGGTTGCTTTTATGATTTTCATGATGATTATGCTTATGGATTTGACCGTGTGTGGCTAGATTTCTAAACTAGGGCCTTGATGTAGCTTGAACTGTGTTGTGAATATTTAGTTGGTTGTTAATGAAATCTTGACTCAATCATTTGTGTTTCTCTTGAACTTAATGCGTCTAGTTTGATTGGAAAATAGACAAGTTTCGTTGATATTTGGGTTGATGCTTTGGGGAGGTTAGTTCGAATATCAATATAGGGAAGCACAATCTAATGTTGTTGTGAGACCGAGAGGTGATCAACACATAGGTAATCGTTATAAGAATCTTGGTAATTGTGAGACCGAGAGGTGATCAAATGGTTAGATAATTATTGAAAGGTTGAACTTAATGAATGTATTTTCCTCTTTTTCTTTTTCAAATTTTTTTGTCTTTTTTTGTCTTTTTTTGTTTTTCTTTTAATATTCTTTGACCATTCACTTTTTATATTCTTTTTTGAAATAGTTTCCTTTCTCACTTTCTTTTAATTAAAATAATTCTTTCTAAATGTCTTCTTTTTTTTTCGATATGTTTCTATGGAATATTTTTTTTCCTCTTACGCCAATTAATAGATATAGGCCTTGTTCACTTCACAGATTCGAGTTGAGATGTGACATTTTCTGAGAACTTTTCACTGTAGCAAAAAAAGTTAGATGTGATATTTTCTGAGAGCTATTATTGTAAAAACTTAAAATTGAAAACTCAAATCGGTGAAGTGAACGAGACCATAAATTTTAAAGACTTTATGTATTTTGATGCGAAATTAAACTTATAAAGTTATTTTTTACGTGCGCGTGGTTCTACTAGTAAAATTAAAAAAGTACAATAAAGGAATGCACTCAGTTAAATAATACGTTGTACCATTAAAAAACAAATAAACATAAAAGAGATGTAAAATAAAAAATAAAAAGGAAAGGCAGATAAAGCAAAAGAAGATGACAAAAAAAAAAAAGAAAAAAAAAACTTTTTAGTTGTAGACAAGAGAATATGCAGCTGAAATCAAATCATCAACAATGAATTTGTTGGCCGCTTCGGAGGGATGGAAACCATCCCAAAACACGTATTCGGTAGCATTAGCACAAGTCCCTAGAGATAGGTCGTTGCATAATACTGATGTTTCAATCAAGCCTGTGCCACAGCAACCGCGTCTTGTCTCGGAAAACCCTACAAATTAAACAGACAAAAAAATACATATACAATTCATACAAGTAATTAAGCCAAGAAGAATGGGTACTAAATAGCAAATTAAAATGAATCATGCACCTCTTTCACTAGATCCTGCTATGATAGTGTATAGTGATTCATAAACGTCAAAAAGGACCAACTTTAAACCAGGAAGCCTAGTCTTCAACAGCTCTGATGTTGAATTCAGTTTTCTATTGAAGAGTTTTGCATCCCGATTTAGTTTCTCCACACACTCATGATCCTTGCCGGCGCCTAACCCAAACAATGTCATGGCGGCCGGCAAGCACCCAATTGGTGGCAAATTTGTGACGCCAATCCTCCGTGCTCCCAATCCATACAAATCCTATATATATATATGTATCGCACAAAACTTAAATTATTAAAAATGCCATTCAAATTTGTTGTTAATTATTATTTCGTAATTATAACATTTCTAATATATATATATATATATATATACATATATACACACACTTAATTTCCTAGACTAATATTATGTCTTAATTAGATCAAGATAATTAGAAATATTAACCAGGTACGGTACCTCAATGAAATCGGCATAGATTTGGACGAGCATGTTAGAAAATTGGTCGATCCTGTAGGGAATGTTTACAACTGGATTGACGTAATAATTCTGAAGGAAGTCACTACTTCCAGTGCTAACGATGTGGATTCCTCGAGAAAACAGTGAGGAAGCATTTTCTGCTCCTATTAGTTCCACTATCTTCCCTTGGTACTCCTTGTAGTTTTCCAATTGCTTACTTAGAGGAATAGCTAGCTGCATGCAGCAAAATTAACCATGCATATATGCTATAATTGGTATATATATATATATATATATGTATGTATGTATACACACATACATAAGCTATATAGAAAAATAATACATCCACACACATTAATTTCATAAAATCTAGCAATATTAGAAGCTTACAAACAAATCCGCCGTAGCATCGTAATAGCCAGAAGCCGCTGATGCAAAGTTTGCTCCTATCAAGAGGTTTTCTGCTTCAGCTTCTTCACTAAGATAAGCTGCCTGATACCTCGGAAATCCAATGCGGCGGGCTGTCAAAGAAATTAATTAATTGACAAGAAATTAATTAATTGAAGAAAACTATACATAATGACTATAAATATGAGTAAATTAGAGAAGATGACTGTGCGCGGAGTGATACATCGGGTTTTGTACGTAGGACAGTATATTACCTATAATATCAGTGACAAGCTGGCCGTTAGTAAATCGGCCTGTTGCTCTTTGATTCATGAAATCTCTGCCGTAAGGAGGGAAGTTCGCTTTGATGATGGTGAGCAACTCATTGTTATTTCCGGCATCTACAACGGAGTCCCCAAAGATGAACAGAGCCGGAACACGATCAGTTAAGTATTGTCCATAAGCGAAATTAGGCAAAGAGAGAACCAAGCAAAAAAGACTCGAAGAAGCCATCAGAGAGATCAGACGTTGGAAATCCATAATTCTTAGTTTGACGTTGTTTCTTTTATAGAGCTGCCAAGACTTTTCCTCACTTTTTCACTCGTTTGTGGGGAAGGGGAGGATATCTACACATGTATATATAGCATGCATGCATGCTAAGGGGTCAAGAAATGTGAATGGTTTTTTTTTTAGTTATCTATTTGCCATCATCTTTTGATGGAGACTGCTTTTAATCTATTGAATTTTCATCTGAATGGTACAGTTTAACTAGTAAACTTTCTTTTTTTTTTTCCCTTTTACATATAACTTGCATGTCTTTTCCAAATCTTCTTGCTTGAACACGCTCTCCATGTTATCACAAATAGAAAAATATCAAACCAAACCCCAAATAATTAACAAAAACTTGGCATGAAATATTTGCACAAAGTTCAATTTTTTTTTTACGCCACACATTTTTGACGTTCATATTTCTACTTAATGTTTCTATCGGAAGGAGATTATATCTATCTCAATATAAATTGCATTGAAATTTCTTAAAAACGATAGAAACATCACACGCTCTCCATGTTATTCTACCTCAATCCACGCTCTTCTTCCTCGGTTTCCTTTATCAGATTCTCTTTTTTTTGCTTCCATTTGATTTGCCGTTACAACACCCGTCTCAATTCTTTCCTTTCCTTTTTTTTCTCTACTTGGTTCATACTTGTTTATTCCTTTCTTAATTATCTCTCTTGTTTTTGCCCGATCTCACTCTCACTTTCTCTCTTGTTTTTTTTTTTTTTTTTTTTTTTTTTTTTTTTTTTTTTCTATTTGGTTGCTTAACTCGCTTCTCCTTGCCTCATAAATGTGTGCGTGTGTGTGTGTATATATATATATGAAATAAAAAGAGCTTTAGAAAGACTTTTTTTTAGGTCAGGCAGTGTAGAAAAATTAAGGAGATAAGTACATGGACATTACGTGGGATAGCTGGAAGAATCTACAAATGACCTACAAAATAATAACTCGTTATTTAAAATAAATGGACGTTACGGTAGTTTCCCAACTGCTAATTTAACCTTCAAATGACTGCATTAATTTCACTGCAGATATCTAAGATTTTGAATAAATAAAATGAATGTTGATTTCACACACCCAAACATACTTCGTTCTGTTACGACGGAAATTTATACCATTTAATTAAACGGACTAAAAACCCAACGTAAATCATTCAACTTGACACCGGGATTCTTCGAATTCAGACGCACTTTACCGACTGGATTAAATGCATTAATTTAAGTTTTGCTTTTTTTTTTTTTTTAATTTACTCCTGAACATTAGGTTTTATGCAGAATTTTTAGGTTAAGGACGTGATTTGTGTAAATTAAGAAACGGTGACCAAAATATCACTTAATAAAGAGTTAATTAAAGGCTACGCTAATTACTCTAATATATAACTATTGCCTCTTGTGATTAATGCGATCTTGACAAGTTGACAGAAAAAATTTACGTATTTCCTTTATTGTCATATTGATCTTATAAATGGCGTGGCTTTTTTTTTTAGGTAAAAAAAAAATAAAAACTTGCGATTATTATTTAAGAGAAATAAAGCATTTTCATTAAAAACTAGAAAACAACCATTAATCTATATCTATATCTATATTTATAGATTTACAGTCTAGAGATATATAAAAGAGATGGATAAACTAATCGGGAGAGCATTTATTCCAAGATATTACTTTTTTTTCTTTTTTGATCTTAACATGCAGTCAGTCTTTTGAAAAAAACAAAAAATAAAATAAAATAAGTTCAGAAAGATTAAGAAAATATATAGTGATTGAGGAGAATCAAAGTATGAAACTAAAAGCTTGCCGTCATTACTCAAATTCAAAAAGAACATAAACATACCTACTGACATGATTTAGAACAACCAAAGCGGCCATTTCTAAAAAAAAGAAACTATTAATAATAAATCCTATATACTACTCTAAGGGCAATCGAATCTGACACACTAATTCCTTCAACTAGTTATTGAAAGAAAAAAAAAAAAAAAACCTAAAATTATAAAGATGCAGTACGTTCCGAGACTAGTGGTGGTTGACGCAGTAGTCATGGCATTTGATGGCCATGTCTGACCAGTCCCTGAGACCGCACTTGTTGTGGACTTCAATAATGAGGGCGCAGCAGGAGGGGCTGATAGGAACATTGTGTTCATAGTAGGCCTCTATCTGCTCATGGCATGGCACGTATAAGCGCGAAACATCAGGACATAGTCCGTGATTAACAGACGGTGGTGGTGGAGATTCTGAGCTCTTAGGCTGATCGGGTGGTGGCGGAGATTCTGAGCTCTTAGGCTGATCCGGTGGCAGTGGAGTTGCTTTATCACCCTGGTTATTCGAGGGTGCAGGTGGAGTTACCTCATTCTCTATGCAATTCTTCTCGGTTTTAAAGAACCACCAAGGGCGGAATGGGCTGGGGCAATTGTTGGAGATGTCGGAAATTGCGGCACAACAAGAGGAGCTAATAGGACGCTTCTGAACAATCATGTTGAACAACACATCACCAGTGCATGGTGTAGGAGGGAAGAACGGACCGGGACAACCCTCTCTAGACTCCACGGTAGGGATGAATATTGTTGAAGCATTCAATGTGAAGAACAACACTAGAAAAACCGAATGTTTCTTCATCTTAAGTTACCTTCTAATTTTCAACTCTCTTTCACAGCCAAAGGAGAAAATATTGATATTCGGCAATATAGTTTTGTTCTCAATGCACTTATAAATAGTGCTCAAAAGTACCGCACTTTGTGAGCTAATTTTCAAATAAGAGATTATTTTGGAGATATTTTAGTTAGCGTGATAATAAGTACTGATCTTATTTTGGAGATATTTCAATTCAAATGATATTCTAATTGTCTTTCAAAATTTATATTACTTTTTTTGAGTAAATTTAATTATAATACTCTTAATAAAGTTCTTTTTAACAACCGAACCACTTTTTTTATTTAAACTTTTTTATATTATCACTTTGTATTTTCGATATAATGCTTTTCAAATATATACGAGAAATCTTCATCACAAGTAATCTTGTTTCCATTGTATTTCTTATTCTGTTGTATAATCAAAATTTCAGAAAGATTTCAATTCAAAAGTAAATAATGACCGTACGTCTACATACTGTCTTCAAAGTTCATAATCAATTGTTCTTCTAATAATAACTTTGTTTTAAATAGTCATTTTTTAATTCTTATAATTATCTTCAAATATATACGAGATATCCTCATCCTGTTGGAAGACCCCTTTTTTTTTTTTTGGGTTTTTGTTTCCTTTAGTTTTAAATTTTAGTTATGGAAACCAAATAATTTTAGTTGTAATGACAACCAAGTAGCGAAATTGCAGTCGAATCTTTGAGTTTTCCGATATTCGAGTGTTGCTTAAACTTTTCAAAATTTTCAAAACATGACATGCTTCATCTTCCTTTGCAATTGATGTCATGATTTGACGAATAACATGATGCAATTTCAGTGTTGCATCTTCAATAGACAACCAGTTTTTAGGTTATAAACACTGAATCTCTTGCATCCTGCAGTGTGTCCAACGTCAGAAAACAAGTCGGTAACTTGCAGCATAAATATTCACGCATCTTCCTTGTGTTGAGCACAAAGCAAAAGAAATATATTGTTTTTTTCTTGATCACTTGCTAAAAAGTCATAACTTTGTCTTTATACTCGAGCATATTTCCATCTTTAAGGGAGCTTTTCAATTTATTCTTGATGACCTGCTAAAAAGTCATAACTCGGCCTTTCAATGCTTGCGCAATTGGCTTGATTGCAACTGGTAAAGCCTCCACATTCATTCTCTCCCTAGGTTTAGTAGATCTCAGAAAATGGGGTTTTCGGTTTTCCTGGTGGTCTGAGAAGGTCAGAAACGGCGAAGTTCATTGATATAAAGAAACGACAATGATCTAAACAGTAAGAACTGAGTACAAACGACAAGCATATGCATATGCTTGTCGTTTTAGACATTTCATTGGTAATGCTTATTCACCGAAGAAAAAGAAAACAACGAATAATAAAAAAAAAATCAGTATATCCATGTTCAATAGGGTGCGGGTTTAGGCTCATCATAAAAACATAATGGCGTGAGTTTATAAAGATCTTACAATAATCTAAATAAATTATGAAGATCTTACAATAATTAATCAGAATAAAAATTATGTTTATTCTGAATTAAAAAATTAATTAATTAATTAATAAATTGAACCCTTATCCATCTATT
This sequence comes from Morus notabilis, assembly GCF_000414095.1. Classification (NCBI taxonomy): domain Eukaryota; kingdom Viridiplantae; phylum Streptophyta; class Magnoliopsida; order Rosales; family Moraceae; genus Morus; species Morus notabilis. The sequence goes on from NW_010367012.1 coordinate 283,410, forward strand.
CTGAATCAAGCAACACGTGATTATGGTCTTACAATAATCTAATAACAGTTTATTCAAATACATGTGTACATAGAGATAGACAGCATCACAAAATATCGGCGGAGACAAGGCCTTTTAGCATAAAATGATAGTTTGGGGTGATTTTATTTTATTTTTAATAGAAAGGTTAGGTGGGCAGTTGAGCACGAGACTTTCATTGGTTTTTGGTCAAACTTGAGTGGCTCAATCAATTGACCACACAAAGATCAGCATATAAACATGCGAGTTTCTCTTCATTTGGAAATTTTGCTCTTATCTCTCTTATCAAACTTAGTGTAAAAAAAAAAGAAAAAAATGGTTTTGGTGGAGAACAAGCAAGTGGTATTGAAAGACTTCGTAGATGGGATTCCAAAGGAAAACGACATGGAAATCAAGATTGGGAAGATTGATCTTCTTCACCCTCCAAATGATGATGATAACAATAAGGGGTTCATATTGGTGAAGAATCTTTACCTTTCTTGTGATCCTTACATGAGAGGTCGTATGCGTAACTTCCATGGTTCTCACCTTCCTCCATATGTTCCTGGTCAGGTAGTACTATGTCTATTATATATATATATATATATTTCCCATTTCTTTTTTTACCCCCTATTTTTACACTATTTTTTATATTAAGGTAAGAAAAAGTGGAGGGATATTTTTGGTATGGAAGGGAAGGGAGGAAAGAAAGTTAATTTACCTTGTTGCTTGGTATTGCGAGTGATATTTTAAGAAAGTTGATTGAATTCTTCTGCTTATTTTATATGTCCATTTTCCTTTTATATTTTAATGTTAATATTTTAGTAAATTAATGTTTTAATCCATATCTTTTCACGTTTTATTAGGATTTTGGCAATTTATGAGGAGACCCATGAGAGTTTTTTGTCTCTCCTAGTTTCATATTGTGGGTGGTTTTTTTTTATTATTATTATTAAGGATTTATTGCTGAATAACTACTTGAACTTGTGTAATATGTTCAACGGCAATCATGATGATGAGTTTGTTCCTTCTTAGAACCCAACTGACTCAAGTCTCAATAAGGATTTTAGTTACCACTAGTAATCTTTTATAAATTAAGCACATCACTGGATCAATTTTTGCTATTTATTTAGTTCTCCTCGTGATCAATTTCAAACCTGAAAAATGCAGTATAAAGAAATCTAACTGAAGTTCTCAACACTGTAATCTGTTTGTGCTGGTTATAGATTTTCTTAGTAATTGTGTGTTTTGACAAAGGCACTTGAAGGTTTTGGTGTGGCCAAGGTTGTGAGTTCTAGTGATCCAGACTTCAAGCCCGGGGACTTCGTCTCTGGTGTTACTGGATGGGAAGAATACAGCTTCATTCGCAAAAATGAACAGCTGAGAAAATTTGTTCCAGATGATGACATTCCTCTATCATTTCATTTGGGCCTTCTTGGTAATGACATTATCTCCATCCTCTTATAGACTCTGTTTTTTTATTTTATTTTCTTTGATCTGAAAACACTGGATTTTGTCTTGGACTTTCAGTTTCTACCTGAGTGAGTCGTGCATTTTCTTACTACTTGTTTGTGTGCATTAACATTTAGTTCTGGAGTTAGCAAGTTGATAAATTTTCGATCTTGATTTTGTCTTGAAAGAACTAGGGAGCTTTTGCTCATAATACTTCTTAAACAGTGTACTCAAAGTAAGAGCAAATGAAGTATTAGAAGTGAGTTTCACAAACAATAAACTGCTCTTATTGTGAAAGACCTACCTATTACAGCGAATATTCTTTTAAAGAGCCTTAATCTGAACTGTTTAGAGCATGATATAACTTTGTATTGGAATCTCTCTTTTTTTTTTTCCCTGCACTTGATGTCTTTATGTTGAATTTGTTCATTCAAATAAACATATAAGCCTTAGTAACTGTTCTTCAATGGCCTAGTTATGTTTGAGTACACATACTATATTTCTGACTCGAAGATGTGAGTGCAGAAAAGAAAATCATATGGTTTTCCTTGTTATTAAGCCTTTACAGACATCATTTTTTCTTCGAGTAGAAATGGTCACTTTAAACTTCTTTTTTTCTTTTTTTTTTCATTATGGACCATGTGTCTTTAATCCCAGTAATTAGTTTCTAAAATAGTCTTAAATATACTTACTTGCTGATTTTATGTGTAGAAGACATAATCAAGTACAAATTTTAACATTAGTCTCTGGACAAATTCTCAGTCAATTAAGCTACGTTTAGAAACCAGCAGCTTCTTCCGGGGGGTTTTTTTTTTCCTTTCAGCTGGCTTTTCAGATCCCTTTCTGTATCATGTTATTGGCTAGAAGTATGGTTTATGTGTTGCGTATGGCCTTGCCTAAGGGCATATTAGTTGAAGTAGAATCATCTTTTTGATCAACCTCACCCTTTCCCAAATTGTATAAGCTTCTTAAAAAACACGGGGCTTTCTGGATGTAGATGATATCTTTACCTCTATATATTATATAAAGATATTATCAGAAATTTCTTACCATTCCCATTTATTTCTGTATTTTGTCATATTCTTCGGTTCTGTTCTATAGTATCTCCCAGCACCAACTTGTTTGCTGCCCAAGGGCGGAGGGAATTTTGTTAATAATCACCTATATGCAGCTGTACATTAAAACCCATAATCCGTTTACTATTTGCAATGTGTTTATTCTCTTCAAATGCCACGTGTGGTGATGAATAATGGCGCTCTTTTTGGTTGTTTTGGTCATAAACATGGGTAATCTTGACAAATACCCGTTGAAAGTGTATGGGTCAGGATTTTTACTTTTTACTCTTGATTCATAACCTTTTTAGTTAAATAATTACACTAACAAAAGGGTATTTATCAAGGGTAAGGGGTAAAGGTCCAGACTCATGCATTCTTAAGGGTAAATTCTCCATTTTTTCCATAAACATTTCTGTCTGTATTTTTTTTCCTGTCAAAAGAAGACAGCCAGAGAATTATGCAGAATGTGGCTTATATGTCAATATTTATGATATTGTTGTACAAAACAATTACTAAAATATAAAATCTTTTTAATGCAGGTATGCCGGGTTTTACTGCCTATGCGGGTTTCTTTGAAGTGTGCTCCCCTAAGAAAGGCGAGACTGTTTTCGTTTCTGCAGCTTCAGGTGCTGTTGGTCAGCTTGTTGGCCAACTTGCTAAATTGCATGGTTGCTATGTAGTTGGAAGTGCTGGTTCAAACAAGAAAGTAATGCCCCTTTCTCTTAACCAAATGTGAACATTTCTATTCACGAGTAATGCTATACATATCATACGATAAAAGCGGCAATATTTCATTCCCAACAATATAAAACAAAAGTATAAATAAGAATTTTTATTTGCTAGGTTGATCTGTTGAAGAATAAGCTTGGCTTTGACGAAGCTTTTAACTACAAGGATGAACCGGACTTGGAGGCAGCTTTAAAGAGGTAATTAATTATCAAATTGTCTTAAATCCGTCTTCTTAGCATCAAACCTACTTTCAATCCACGAACCTTGCATGCATAATGAGTGGTTATTAGTGTATTATATTCTCATTAAGTAAAAATGTAGTACACATGAGATAAATTTTATAACTCAAATGAAAATTTGCAGATACATCACACATTAGGTTAACATGTCATCCACGTGTTGATTTCCATTCACATATTCACAGATCAGTTCAACGCATACTTTTGCAAACTGCAGTTTCACATCATATTTTGTTAGTCTTGAAAAAATTCATCAAGCAATGTAATATTCTTCTTCGTTATCAAATGCGTACATATCTTCACACGTCTTTCGTGCTGCAACTTTTGTTTTATATTAAAGAATGTATAAGTGGCAACTAGGCAAACTCTGCACCTAAAATTTCTGTTAAAGGGAGTTTATACAGAATTATAAAGAATTCGTCAAGAATCAAATAAGAAAAGAAAGACGCCTTTTTCAAATCTAACTAAAACTACAAAGGAATAATCTTTCATGTTGCACTGCTTACTTCAATAGGTACTTCCCACAAGGCATCGACATCTACTTCGACAATGTGGGAGGGGAAACACTCGATGCAGTGCTCGCAAACATGAGGATTTTCGGTAGAATTGCGGCTTGTGGAATGGTGTCTCTAGCCAGCCTCTCTGGTCCGCAGCAAATGCGCAACTTATACCATATCATACCAAAACGTATCAGGATACAGGGATTTCTACAAAGTGATTACTTGAACTTATTTCCACGTTTCGTTGAATATGTGACTAGTTACTACAAGCAAGGAAAAATTGTTTACATTGAAGACACAAATGAAGGCTTGGAAAGTGGTCCATCTTCTCTTGCTGGCTTATTTTCTGGGAAAAATGTTGGTAAGCAGATCATTCGTGTGGCCCATCAATGAGTTTCATTCGCTTGGCCCATCAATGAGTTTCTGCTTTGAGATGATTATGTACACTCTTAAACACTTGCAAACAGGGACAAAGCCACAAAAAATTTTCAAAGGATATTATTAAACCTAAATTTTGAATGGAATAAAATGAAGTTCATTTTACCCTTTCCCTTTATTTTACTCTTTTTATTTAGCTATATGCATTCTTTTTTCTTCTTCTTTTTTTTCTTTGTTCCTCGTGATAGGTGTGATTTATTTGGTTTCCTAGATTTGAGATTATGTGGTATAGTTAAAACTAAGCACTAAGGACGTAAATGAAACTTTTTAGAGATACTATGGAAAATTTAGAAGTATAATTTTTTTTAAAGAGAGATAAAACAGAGAAAAGGACGATTAAAATGAAAACTAAACGGTGACAACTTTTGTTATTATACAACGAAAATAAAGACACTAAAATGGCAGAATCAATAGCGTCTTTGTTACATCATAATGAAAACTAAAACCACGATAAAAGTCCCAGGCGAGACAAACTTACACTTTTAATGTGGTAACGACTTCTGCATAAGAGAGAGATTAAAATGAGTGGCGCTGCATTAAAACAGCGAAGCCGCTGAAAGACCCCCGGAGCATCAGATCGAAAGAGGCACGCACGCACCACTAGTGCAAGCACCCACCGAGAAATACCATTTTTAAATAAATATAAACCTCGTTCACACATCAAACATAAAGTGATATGAAAACTTCAAAAGCGACGATGTTCATCCAAATTTCCACCAGAATTCCCAGTGTGAAAAAGGGAGAAGAAAAAGGCCACCATAACCGTGACTTCACACTAACAATATGAGTGGAAAGAATAGCATTTTCTTCTTCGGGTGACCAACGACCACTATCTATATACGTAAAATGTATGACCAAAACAAAAGACCAAACGACCAATCAGTTTGTTATGTTATCAACTTCATTACCCGGAAAAATGCAAAAAAGTAATGCCAAACTTCAAAGAGTCCCCACCACTAGTCCAAGTCTTCTTCTTTTGGCCTTTGAATTTTCAAACCCGAAACAACAACCTTTAATTCTTTTCTTTTTCTTGTCCTATTGACTTTTGCGTACTGGGTTTTGTTTGTTTAAAAACAAATAAAATAAAATAAAATAACTTGGACGAAGAAAGTCTTGGTCACTCCCACAACAAGCATTAAAGTCTTTGGTGATGTTTCCTTGCTTTTTCTTACTTTCTTTCTTGATGAGTAAGAGGGTCTTGTACGTTTTCCAGTGTTTGGCCTTTTTTTTTTTGTTATTATTTTTTTTTTTAATCCTCTGCAGCGCGGTGACTGAGTCAGTCATGTATGGACCATTTTATAATCTGGGCATTTCACAATTCTTCCTCACTTCAAAGCCAAAGGTACCAACTCAAAATGAGAGAATTTTTGGGTTTTTTTAATCTTTAGCCTCTTTACTGGGATATCTTTTTATTTGTTACTTTTTTTTTTCAGTATATACTTCTATATGCGTCTATTTTATTAGAGGAGTTTTCTCTTCTTCTTTGATTGGGAAATTGTCTCTTTTTCTTTGTTTTATCCTCTCTCCAATGGAAGTTTGAATTTTTAATTCGTTTTCTTGGTTTGTTTACTAAGCAAAAAAGTTGTCAAGTGGGATTTTCTGCTCCAATTCTGAGAACACCTTTTAGTCGCAAGTCATTTTTGTGTGAAATATCTTAGCCTTTTATTGGGATTTTATCTTTAGCTTGTGTGACAACTTGCGGCAATCATTTTAGACTTTTTTATTGTAGTTCTGTCATCTCTTCACTCCAATAAAAATTTGATTCTTTTTTCTTTTTTCCGTTTTCTTTGCTTGGTTTTGTTTGTTCCATTTAGGAGAACCAGAGAATAACCACAAAAAAGTTGTCAAATGGGGTTTCAATTCTGAGCAGGAACCTTTTATTTGTACTTCATTTTGTTTGAAGAATCTTAAGCCTTTTAGGCAAATGGCTTTGGCTTTGATCTGGTCTTTGGTGGTTTTACTGAGTATTAGTAGTATTAGTTTAAGTCATGCCACTTTGAATGACATTTACTGCTTGAAAACCATAAAAAAATCTTTTAACGACCCTTATGGCTACTTGGCCTCTTGGGATTTCAACAACAATACTGAAGGCTTCATTTGTAAGTTTATTGGTGTGGATTGTTGGCACCCTGATGAGAACAAAGTCCTGAATATCCGCCTCTCAGACATGGGTCTCCGAGGCGAGTTCCCACGTGGAATCGAGAATTGCACTAGCTTGACAGGCTTAGATCTTTCCAACAACATCCTATCGGGGCCTATCCCTTTCGACATATCGAAAAGACTACAATATGTGACATCTCTTGACCTTTCTTCCAACAATTTTTCCGGCGAGATTCCACTTAGTCTCGCGAATTGTACTTACCTGAACGTCCTTAAACTTGAAAACAACAAGTTAACGGGGAATATACCTCTGCAACTTGTTCAGCTCGGTAGGCTCAAAACGTTCAACGTCGCCAACAATCTCTTGACAGGGCCAGTCCCTGCTTTTCCAAATTCTACAGCCAAGGCGGATAGCTATGCCAATAATCCAGGACTTTGCGGGGCGCCACTGAGGTCATGTCCCGTTATGCAGAAGAAATCTCGCAGTGGTGGTGTTGTTGCTGCTGCAGCCGCTGGTGCGGGGGTGCTTACCGCTATTGTTGTGGCCTCTGCTTTGTACTACTTCTCGCCGAGAGTTATGAGGAAGGAGCATGATCCTGAGGGTAACAAATGGGCAAAGAGCATTAAAGGAACCAAAGGAATCAAGGCAAGTTTTCTAGATAAATAATTTGCTCATAATATATAGTGTATGTTTGCTGATATAGGAGGGTTCTTCTTTTCTTTTTGATTTATGACTATCAAAATTTTCTCTATAGTATTTGTGATATAGAACTAGAGAGATAAGAGATAGAGATGAGAGAGAAATAGAATCAAGAGAGATTAACGAAACAATGGAAGAAAAACGAGAGAATGAGAAGAGAAATTTAGAATTCTAGAGAGGGAACAAGAACTCGAGAGAAGTCTGAACTCTCAATATTCGTTCATCAACCAAGTCCGAATTGAGAACATAATCACTAGACCTATTTATAGAGAAATAAAACAAAATAACACGACAGATATGACCAGATGAACTCAACCAAATTCTAAATAATCCCGGTATATACACATTCATCTTTAATTTCTAATTTTATATTTTTGTATCTCATCAATTCTTGGTTTTCATGACCATGAATATTTGATTGCTTATATAATATGCTAATAGAGATTTGCATGTGATGGTTCAGGTGTCGGTATTCTTGAAATCGCTTTCGAAAATGAGGTTTAGTGATCTCATGAAGGCAACTGACAACTTCCACAAGGATAACATCATTGGCGGCAGCAGGACTGGAACAATGTACAGGGCAATGCTTCCTAATGCTCAAGTCCTCATAGTTAAGAGGCTGCAAGACTCGCAACATCAGAAGAAAGAATTCGCTTCCGAAATGAACACATTGGGTAGCCTAAAACACTGCAACTTGGTTCCTCTGTTAGGCTTTTGTGAGGCGGGAAAGGAAAGGCGTATCGTGTATGAATACATGGAAAACGGGAGTCTGTATGATCAACTCCATCCTTTGGAATCCGAGGCAGCCAGCAACATGGACTGGCCCTTGAGACTGAGGATCGCAATTGGAGCTGCGAAAGGTCTGGCGTGGCTTCACCATAACTGCAATCCTAGAATCATCCATAGGAACATCAGCTCCAAGTGCATTCTCTTGGACATGGATTTCGAGCCTAAGTTATCTGGCTTTGGCCTTGCAAGGCTGATGGACCCCATTGACACCCATTTGAGTACTTTTGTGAACGGTGAGTTCGGAGATTTGGGTTATGTGGCTCCTGAATATCCCCAGAAGTTGGTGGCAACTCCGAAAGGCGATGTCTATAGCTTTGGAGTGGTTCTCTTGGAGTTGATCACAGGAGAAAAGCCAACTCATGTGACTAAAGCTCCTGAAAGCTTCAAGGGAAGTTTGGTGGAGTGGATTACCGAGCTGTCGAGCAAATCTCTCCTCAAAACTGCCATTGACAAGACTTTGCTCCAAAAGGGTTTCGACAACGAGAACGAGCTCACCCAGTTTCTCAAAGTCGCTTGCAACTGTGTATTGCCAACACCAAAAGAGAGGCCTACCATGTTCGAAGTTTACCAGCTTCTTCGAGCAATTGGTGAGAAATACCATTTCACCACAGATGATGAGATCTTAGTTCCGACCAACAGTGATGATGCCTACTTCCCTGATGAACTCATTGTTGCTCGGGAGAATGATCACAGTCCGCAGAAAGATGAGTGATTTATCAACACAGAGAGAGAGAGATGAGCCTATCTACTACGTTATGCTTCATGAGCAGAGACCATATGCAGCTGTGATGAGAAGCGATTGTATGCCTGTGCCATATATTTTTCAAGTTTTGACTGCCAAGTGTGTGTATATACAAGTCAATTTTCTCTCCTTTTTTTTTTTTTTTTTTGGAAAGATAGTCTATTCACTGTACCAATAGTTTTGGAAAATAATAATATCACGCACAACTTCCAACTTGTATTTGCACAAACACCAGCAACAGAAAACCCAAAATTCACTACGCAAAATTAACTTTTTTTTTTTTCGGGGTCCTCTGTACTCCTTGAAGCGAAACCTTTATCATTGGTTTTTTTTTTTTTTTTTTTTGGAAAATATACCACATAGCATATTTAATATCTATATTTAAAGTAAAAAGTATATTTTTTAAATGATAATAAATTATAGCATATTATTAATTTTCATTGTCTTTTCCAAATCTACCCTTTTTATTTAGGGTTACATTATTGTTTCTTCTACCTCAGACTCAACCCAGCTCTCTCTCTCTCTCTCTCTCTCTCTCTCTCTACATTATTGTTTCTTCTACCTCAGACCCAACCCAGCCGTCCTCTCTCTCTCTCTTTGCCGATCTGGTACCACGACCGCTGCCATCTTCGCCGAAGCTCAAAGAGCCACCGCCATCGTGCTGGAGCTTGGAGATCTACTATTTTTTTAAAAAAAAAAATATGCAAAAATTTACTAAACATCCTACAAAATATGCTATTTCACTAATTTCTCTCTTTTTTTTTTTAATAATCTTGACAAATATCCCTTAATTCATAATTTTTTTAGTCAAATAATTACACTAATAAAAAAATATTTACCAAATAAAAATTCATACTCATACACTCTTAAGAATAAATTTTCTGTATCCTGTCATCCATTTTACTTTCCCAAACAACAGTTATATTTTCTTCACTATATTTATAGATGTCGTTAATTAACTCCTCTTAATATTCCCTTCAACTTTAATTCTTTTTCTGTACTTTCTTTTTACCAAAATGGCGCGAGATAGATTTGATGCGAGGAATTCGTAAAGAAATAGAAGAACATCCCTAAACAATATACAAAACACAAAGAAGAATTTTGAGAATATGCCAAAAATCAAATCTTGAATCACGATGAAAAATTGGCACATTTCGAGAGACAAGTGCACCAATCATTTCATTAGATTAAAGAGACGCGTGTTTCAAGCCATAGACAAAATACCTTTTTCCCAAACAAAATAATCAACAAATGTCATATACATGCGATCACAAAGCCTAAAGGAAAAGCATTATTAAATAAATAAAATTGATTCTTGCTTTGATGCAAGATTGATTAAATTATTATGTTGGTAACTAAGAAATCATTCCTATAACTAACTACAAAAGAATCTATATATATATATATATATATATATTTTTAAATGCCCCAAGGGTAGAGATAAAACAAATGGCACTAGAGAAGCACCTTAATAAAAATATAACAGATGCCCTGAACAGCCACCATCTTGACCGAAATTATGCAAATCGCTTCCTCTTATCATCTTCTCTTTGGCTTAGGCATCATCTCTTAACAATTATCTTGCGTCCATAGAATCAGCATCTTCTTTTGAACTGGCTAATCTGACAATATCTTCCACTAGTATTTTTCCGTCTGTTTGAACAAGTTTGATGTCAATACAACGCTTGAACAATGTTAAGATTAAAAGCAGAAGCAAAGGTCACTACGAGTATTGAGATATTTTCATTCCGCAAAGCAATTCATTCGCAGATTCGAGTTTTTAATTCGAATTGAGATGTGATTTTATGTTAGAGCTTTTTACTGTAGTAAAAAAGTTAAATGTGACTGTTTCTGAGAGCTTTTTACTATAGCAAAACTCGAATCGGTGAAATGAACGGGACAAAAGAAGTTGAAGCAGAAGGACATTATAACAAATCATTAACAGAATGGTGGCATCTCAAATATAGATTGATGTACTTCCAAATTATGGTATAACATGCTGACATACTTTTTGTTTCTCATAGAAAGACAGGTATGGTGATCCGAGGAAAGAATATATACTGACCTCTATCCTTCGAAAGGTTGTTGATAAGTTCGTCTATGCCCTCTTTCCCCAATGTATCCTTAAGATAGATAGCGGCAGATGCAACCTCCTCAGGAGTCACCTTCCCATCATAATCCCTGGTAATGACAATAGTAGTTTTATTCTCATCAGTTATTCACATCTTTAGAAAATAACGAAATTGCAAAAGGATAACAGAAGTAAGCGGTTCTTTTATTGTCACCATGTCATGACTAGAGTTTCAGCATAAAAGGATAATTAATAGCCAAATGGACTTTCAATGCGAAAATTACTTGTGCTATATACAAGTTTCAGCATTTTTACTATATTAATAGCTAAATGGACCCAAAGCTGATTTATAAGATCACTTGGGCTGAATTATGCCAAAAAACTTTCTCTAAAAATTGTTGGACTGTCCGAACCTTTTAAGAGTTCAACTGCCCTCGCAGATTAGAAATCTTAGTGGTCATATATCCGAGGAAGGGAAACAAACAAACCTGTCAAGCAACCGCCAGCGATCCCCAATTTTTGCATCAACATCATCAATTTCCTTTTCTAGCTTTTGCAGCATAGCATCAACCTGACATTTGCATGTATAAAAAAAAAAAGAAATAATAAATAATATCAGAAGAAGGAATATGAAGCTTATCAAACTCAAAATTCCCTCAAATTTAATTACCCTGTCTGCAAGTGCTGAAGAAGCCTTGTCACTCAGAGCCATCCCGGCAGCGTGGTCACTGTCCTTCCTCGCAGCTTTGTATGCCTTTTTAGCTTCTTCTTCACCTTCAGTTCCCTCCTTATCCACCATATCATTATAAAGCTCTATCTGAGAATGATTGTGACAACAGATTAATATAATAAAGGAGAATAAACTAAAAGATATAACAATCTCAAACATTTGATAGATTTGCCAGAGAGCAAAGATTTTTCAACCAACTCAATTTATTTGGGACACCATACCGTGAAACCACTTTCCTTTCTTTTCTTGTTTGGTCATACAAGGGCAAGTAATTGGTTTCTGAAATTCTTAGAATTGATGGAATTCAAAAGTTTAAATATATACATATATATAAATATATATATTAGTATACCTCCTTTCTAACTAGTTTCAAGAACTCTTCACGCTCCAGCCTGACTGACTGAAAGTAGTAGACAGTGAAAATAAAAGATTAGAAAATAATCTAACATATAAAATAGAAAACACTTCACCAACTTAAACAGATAATCAATTATATATCCTTACAGATGCCGAGGCCAAAACAGCCAATGCACGACTGAGTTCACAAAGCTGTCCTTGCTTGTCTAATGTTTTTGCTCTTGCCCGTTCCTGTGCTTCTCTAGCTGTTGGAATAGTCATCTCTTCCAGAGCCACATCCGGCTGTTTACTAATAGATTCCTTCAACTTAGCCTGCTTTTCTTCCTCTTTCTCTTCCTCCTTCACAATACACGCAACAATAAAGTTTTAGATCATAGACTTCTCAAATATTAGCAAACTCATATTCCAATGAAGCTCTTTCGCATTTAGAAATTCCAATTGCACTTCCCATAGAATGCAAAATTAAGTTGTGTTGCCTCAATTGCATATACAAAAGATTTAGCCTCAAGAAAAACTTTTTAACTGAAATTTCGTAATAACTCATCCATCTAGGGAAAAAAAAAATGCACAGCTTGAATTAAAGTAAAAATTAAGAAATTGGCTAAAAAAATAAAATATAAATAAAAAAATGGATCAACATCCTGCCGGCAAGAGCCAGTCGGCTTAACAAAATAGAAATATGAAGTTTCATTTCTTAAAGTCCCACTAAAGATGCAGACATTAAAAGAAAAAAATAAAATAAAATAAAAAGGGAAGAAGAAGAAGAAGCATAATCACAAACCTTGATCAGCTCTTCCTGCATTTCTAAGACCTCCAACTTTCTCCTTCTTTCTGCGACAGGGTCTTCAGATGGCAAAGCAGTCACCCCAACAGTATCCACGACCTCATCTGGTAGAGAGGAAAGTGTAGCTTGAACAGCTTCCTCCGGCGTCACCTTGCCACGCACCGAGAAAGCTCTGCAGAGGTTAGCAGATAATTACACAGAGCTCTATGTCTTGAAACACTGAGAAACAGATATTGCCCCAAAATACCTAGAAAGTATCAAGAGGGATGACGGTACAGATTGATTGAGAGACAAATCCAACCAATCACGCAACTGCAAACAAAGTGAATATTACATGCACGAACAAGATGAAGCTTTTGTTTACCACTTATGCAAAAAAAAAAAATAATAATAATAATAATAATAATAAAATTACTTCACTCGACAAGATATGGCAGCAAATAGCACTGTAAATTGTGCACTAAAGAAAAACCTGATCAAAATTCAGTAATTATTGATCGACATGAGATAGTTGTACAATGTCAAAACTTGGGAGTTTGCAAATCAAGTAGAAATCGATGAAATCTCATAACAACAACAACAAGCCTTAATCCCATCTTGAGTGGGGTCGGCTATATGAATTTTACTTTTCCACGCAGCTCTGTTCGAAATTAGACTTTCCTGAGGGCCTAGATCTAGAATGTCATTCCTAACTACTTCGGTCCACGTAATTCTTGGTCTACCCCTCCCTCACTACCATATAACATAGCTGGGCGGATTGCAGTCCTAAAGAACTTTCCTTTCAACTTAATAGGCATCTTGCCATCACATAAAACTCTCATAGCATTCTTCCACTTAACCCACCCTGCCTTAATCCTATGTTGAGCATCCTCTTCTATATCTCCTTCGTACCGCACTATAGACCCAAGGTACCTAAACTTCCTAGATGCCCCAATATCCACACCATCTAAAGAAATTCCATCACTCTGATTACTTGAGTTACTAAACCTACAATGCATGTATACAATGCATGTATTCAGTTTTCATCCTATTGATGAAATCTCATAACAAATCTCATAACAGGACATAAAACAATATCAAGGTTTTTGTCCTCTTAAGAGTATTTCGTTCAGACCTAAGCTTACATTACTGCACATCTTCTAGAAGAGGTTGCAGCCAATCAAGCTTGAATGGCTTGTTGATATCCCTGATAGTAACTAATGAGTAAAAACTATCCGTACTAAAGACATTGTGAAATTACCAAGAAACTTGTTCCATCCATGAGTAAGAAAATATCACAGGGAATCTTTCAATTGAAAAGGACATATCTCGATCTATCTTCAGTCAAGGAACAAGATGAAGAAATGTAGATTAAACACCAACCTCTTCCCGCATTTCCTCCACTGAGCGTGATCCAAGTATACCCCGTTCTCGACAGGCTGCAATAAGCTCTTCTTCTGAGAGGGACTCCAGTCCCTCAGCTTGAATCAGCTTATCATCATCCTTGATCCTGCCAAATAATAGTAATAACAAAAACAAAACAAAAAATTGCCGAAAAAAATAAATTCAAGAAATTTGTAGAGAATTATAAAGATCTATTGTTATTCACTTCTTTTTTGCATCACTTGAATGCGCAAAATGACTAAATAAACAAAAGAAAAAGGAAAAAAAAAAAGAATAAACTTCCTATCTACATGAAAGGCTTACTGCTATGCACAAAGTTCCATAATACTTTAACTTGGTTACTTAATGGATTATATTTTCATTGTTAACGTAAGTGGGTTGGTGATGGTCAAGTATATGAAACATGTAATCAAATGAAAGTCAAAAAGAAAAGCTATTTTTAGACACATGATGCACCAAGAAGCAAAGAGTAACCAGTAGAGAATAATATCAATCGCGGACCAATTTTAGATAACACTTCCATCTAGTGGTGGAAAATGAATCTTAACTCTTTTGTAGTACAATCAAATGAGAATCTTATTATATGAATAAAAGAGGAAACTATAAATATGAAAAGAAAAAATTCGTACTTTTGCAGTCTTCTACGAAGCACATAACGCAAATATGAATCTGTTACATATGACAATGGGGTAATACCCATATATTTGCACATATTCATTAACCGTGGCCTGCATGCAGCAACCAAAAAAGCAAGTTTGTCAAGCAACAATATAACATAACTTAGACGATAGAGTCTTGTCAATAATAAGTTCCCAAATATTGTCAATTTAGTAATAGAAAATACAACCTGCTAATGTTATCTAAAGTAAGTTCATCATTGAAAAACTTGGCAAAGCCTAAAATCTCATCATTAGAAACGCGCTCGCCTTTTCTAACCTGTTGAACGGCAGAATAAAGCCAAACAGTAGAAAGGTCAAAAATGAAATGAAAAGGTAGGTGCTAGCTTTCCTTTATGAAATGGGGAAAAAAGATTAAAACCCACCTTGTTCATAAATTCATCTAGATCTTCTGCTGTATTTCTAACTTCTCCACTTCGTGAGGTTTGGATTTCCTTTGCCATTTCTTTTACTGTATCCTGAAGGAACCTTGCATACTGTAGTCTTGCATTTAGCTTTCTTTTCAACTCCTCCTACAGTTTAAGCATTTTGAAGGATATAGAATCATCTTTGTAGATGAATAATAGCCTGGTGTGTGGGGAGAGACAAATTGAGCATGAAAGAAAAAGGTATACATGTGTAAAAACATAAAAATATGGGTTGTACAAGTCACGCTAGCCTGCATTCAAATACTATGGCAACACAAGTCCAAGAACCAAACATGTGATTAATGCGATTGTTTTTTGAAACTTGCGCAATGGGAGCAGAGTTCAGCTCTAATTCTTTAGCTGTAATATTGTTGAAGATATATGGAGACTCTGGATTTTTTTTTTCCCGAAAAAGTGAAATACTCAGCTTCATTGAGGGCCTCAACCGACAGAGTCTTTTCAAAGAATTTCCATTCTCTTTGATTGCTTTGAGTTGAAAAGATATCATGGGGGTAATTAGTTGTTTGAAGTGCTTTTTGTTATTTTCAGTTATTTTTTTCCTTTTTTTATTTTGCCTTCTTCAGGACTTTTTGTTCTCTTTCCTTTCTACTGATTTCAGTTTCAGTAAAGCAAGTATCTTTTTTTTTCGAAAAAAAAAAAAGGACAAGAAGCTGTAGTATTGATGATAAAGTCCTATGAAACCACCAAAAACCAGGCATCTATGTCTATGTTCCCTGTGAGTTGCGATTTGTCAAATAGTCTCAAAGATCTTGGTCTAGATCCACTTAAAACTACTGACTTCAATGTTAAAAATTAGCCAATAAAACCATCTGCAAAGAAATTAGAGTATAAAACAACCAAACGAACTATACAAATGGAAAGATTCTAATGGTTGTCAAGAACCAGTACCTGCTCTAGCACCTTGTACTTGAACTGGGATGGCAAAATGTTGGGGAAAAATGTAATGATTACTGGCACCAAGAATTCCAAGAATGGAACTCCAACAATAATAGCAAGTGGGACTAGTTTGAAAATATCGGCTGCAGTTCGGATGAGCTGTTTCAATTCCCTTCTAGAAAGACTCTTGCCACTAGCAAGCTTCAACAGCAATCTTGAGCTAATCCTTACATCAGCCCAAAGGAGTTTTGTACCCAACCAATAATGCTGCATTGTTGATTTAAATTCGTCCATCCAATGATGAAGCTTCTTCGCCCAGTCCTCCCTGAAATATAATACAGTTACTAAACGCATTATATGAGATCAAGCACAACACAATGAGGAATAAATTTCCAAACCTGCTCATGGAAGCGACAGCTTTTAGAGCAGGACCAATCCCCAAAAGCATGGCCCACATTCTCATCGTTACAGATTTATCACTCTTTGGAGATTCCTGTATCTGCTTGGCCTTTGCTTTCGCTTTTACAGTGCTCAAACCTTCAACTGCTTGATCACATTCCTCGGGTGAAGGTTCCGTTTTCTGTCCTGAAACCTGCTGTTCATTTCTACGATCACCGCTCCCAAATTTGGGTTGACCAGCTGTTGCCATGGAAGTATAGCGTATAGATTGCGAAGTCCACACAACTCTCGGAGAAGAAACAAAGTCTTGCCTTCCAACTCGATTGCCCAAAGTTGATATGGTGAAGGAGTAACGCCTGAAAATTTCTGCCACTCTAAAATCCAGAGGATCATTCCAGAGAGCTGAAGTCGCATCTTTATCGCTTCTATCACCAGTAGTTGAATGTAGATGGCTTGAAAACAAGCTCGCCGTTTTTAATTCACTAGATTGCGACGGTTGCTCGCGCTCAAAAATAGAGGAACCCCAAATCAAGCAAGAAGGCTGATTTAGTGAATTTAAGATGTATCTCTTTCTTCTCAAGATTGCTCGCGAAGCCATTATCTACTACAGCGAGCAAAATGGCTACAAATCTCATCCGACCGCTCGACTTAGCCAGTCTGTGCGTTATTGAAGGCAAAACTCATAAATATGAAAAATGAGATTATGAGATATCTTGAACATGTGATCAATCCGTGATACATATAAACGTGTTCTTCATTCAACAATATTTCCTAAAATCATACACTTTAGCGTTCTTCAACAATTTCAACCAGAATCAACTCCTTCAAATTATTTATTAAAAAAAAATGCTAGCAGTACCAACTTGTTTACGAAGCTTGGACACCAAGTAATGTAGCAATACACTTGTCAATATCTAATTGGTTAAACAATATATGCATATTTTTTATTTAAGAAAACCCTTATACTGATACCGAAACCAGTGCAACATGACGATCAAACTAGAAATTAGAAAAAAGGAAAAAAAAAAAAAAAACGAAAAGCAAATATATCGCATAAAATAAGCCAATTACATCTTTCCAATTCAAAAGAATAAAAGAAAATGGGAAGTCTTCAGAATAATCAAACTACTCGAGCAATATATGCATAATACCATTTACCGATTATATATCATAACAAGTCAATTTGGGATTCAAAATTTGGTGCCCATTAGCATTAAGTGGATAAATGCAAAAAAAAAAAAAAAAAAAAAAAAAAAAAGACACCAACAACAACAACAAGCGTATTGTATTTCATCATCGATATACACACATATATATATATATATATACATATATATCTCCTATTAGGATTCATGATTTTGAGCGCGCAATTGTGCGAATTTAAGCGAAAACTAGAAATGCGAATCAAAAGCGCGAAGATGACTAGGAAAACGAATCGGAAACCAAACAAACAACTCGAGTAATAATAATTTAAAAAAAGAAGAAATAAATGAGATTATGATGCGTACGCTTCGAAACTCGTTGGAGTCACAGGGGAGGAGAGAGAACGGGAGAGGTTTTGGTTGTTGGAGAGAGAGAGAGAGAGAGAGAGAGAGAGAATGGGCGCGTGAGGGTTTAGACCGGAGAAGAGAAATGGTAAGATGTAATAAGGAACTGTTTGTTTAAAGTAGACCATTCACTAGATTTCATCTGATTCTTCCAGATATCCAACAGATCCTCTTTAGTCTTTTTCTTTTATGTAAAAAGAATCAAGATCAAGAAGATGCAATTACGTAATTATACCTTTCGCATTAGCAAAAAAGAAAAAAAATCAAAAAATAATAATTTCAATTCATCTTAGGATCAAAATATGAGTTCTAAAATTAAGAAGTTAAAATGTAAATTTTTGAAAATTAAGGGATTAAAATGTAAATTTTCTGAAAATTAGGGTCAAAAATAATTTCAAAAAAAATTGATGGATAAAAAAGGTCATTCTTAAAAAGCTACGGTAAAATGTATAGTTGACTGAAAATTAAGGTTTCAAAATATAATTTATTAAAAATTAAAGGGTCAAAAAGGTAATTTTACAAACAATATAAAATTTGTCTCGACCACTCATTTTTTAAAAAACTGTAGTTTCACGTTAATTTTAAAGCATCTTACGAATATAACCCTATCAAATTCAGGGGACGTTTGTATCCTATATTCGTCACTGATTCTGAATCATAATTCATGTTTTTTTATAGTATTTTTCTCTCAAAAAAAATATACATAAAATGAGAATAGTTCTGAATCATGATTCTGAATCTATGAACTAAACATTCTCTCAGTATTTTTTTAAAACTCGATCCTGACAAGTGATAAAAGAGGAAGATGAGAGAGAAAGTTACGAGAGAATTAAGAGAAATAGCGAGGGAGAGTTTGCTTTGTCAAGCGCCAATATATAATAATATCGTAATATATACACAAGTAATATGTTTGTGATCGTGATTTATGTAGATTAATAATAAATATTCAGCATCTCCATATCCAATTAATTATGATTTTGAGTCTTACGAACGAATAAAACAAACTCACTTTTTATGCACCACAAACATAACAAAATGCTTGTTTAACACCATTCAGTGTCTTTAAGTTGGTGAAGAACTATGGATCTTGTTAGTAAAACTAACAGAAATGCTACATGATGTATTATGCAGTTAGCAATACATATTGTCAACTTAGAATTTTCTTTAAAATTTTTCTAGATAATAAATAAAACTAGAATGGCATACAATCTTATCATTTATATAGATTAAGAGCGTATGACGCGCGATCTTATCTTTTCTTTTTCTTTTTTTTTTTTTTTTGAAGTATGACAAAATATTAGTAACTTGATACAGTATCAAAATAAACACAGTACTGATGTTATAAATAACAAAAGCATCTACTGGTGGAAATAATTTTGCAAAGCAGCATCCCATTCCCATTTTTAGTTTCGCCCGGTCCGGGTGCTCTTGCTTACGTCCATCAGGCATTGCTTACAGATTTATGACGTACAGTATAATTATACTGGAACCAGCATTCACTCAGCAAAACATAAATAAAATATTACAACGAGTTATGCTTTATTTTGAACACTCAGGAAGAGCAGAGCCCATAAGAAGTTACATAATTGGTTATGTGATGATATGTCATGCATTATTGTTTTGTGAGAACTAGGAGCACTTTAGAATGTATATTCAAACCATGATTCTTGATTTTTACGTTTAAAATTTAAACTTTTTGTGAGAGAAAAATATTATAGCAGAATCAATAATTTGAGTTTAAGTATATGAAATAAACATGCTATAAAAGCTTGTGTTTGTTGGCCATGTTTGTTCATATTAATAGATAATACAAATAAGAAATTCACCACCCCGAGCTTAACTGATAGATCCATTATCATGACACGTGGCGTGGAAGTAAGGATATAAATATTGCGATGCTCTTTTGAAATTAATTACATGATAAATAACTTTTTTTTGTTTAAAACAAATATGATTTAGTATGATGGATGCAAAAAGTTTTTTTTTTTTTTTTTGTTTCTAAGTAATATATAAAAAAAAACACTCACTCAACGTCTTAAGAGAAGAATCTATTAAGACAAATAAGTGGGATAATGAAGGAAACCTGATTCATATTTTGTAAACTAACAATCATGGACCCCTCAAGTTACAGCACCCATCTATATTCGAAAGGCTCGACTAAGAGGCATAATTGCAGCCTCATTATAAACGAAGGGAATAATCCCTGATTAATGAGAGAGAGCCTTAATAGGTCATCCCATCATGTCACCACCACCGGTGGTGGATGCTAACTACAAGTGTTTTAACTTATATTTATCGCAGACAACTGATTTGTGTAGAATCAACTAAGACAAGTATGAAAAAGATTCAAATTCAAATTTTACATTCTTCCTGAGAAACCCACATTTGAAATGAAGCTTCTCATAAACTTGAAGTGAAGGCTAATAACAAAGAATTAAGCACACCAACTTAAGAAAAATAAAAACCATAAATGAAAAAAAAAACAAATCATTGACTTTCTTGCCAAATCTCCATATGAAAAACATTAAAAAAAGGGAACTATTGACATGAATTTCTTTTTATTCAAATTTTTTTATGAGAGAAAAATTCTACAATCATGATTTGGATTTGAATACATACTCTAAATAACGCCTTATCGATTGGAATGACTATTTTCCTTTAGAAAGAAATAAATAGCTTTTTTATATTAAATAATTGAAAGCAAATTGAAGATTACTTCAAAATATTTTTAAAATATGTTATCTACTTCATTTTTAGACGAGTAATTTCTTAAGTTCTTTAATTAGTGATAATTTGGTCCGTACTCTTTTAATTCTGACAAAAAATACCCTAAAATTGTTTGAGATTAGAGGTGAAAATTAAAGACTGCCAGGTTCGGGCTCGGCAATTTACATGAAAATTTTGGACCTGGTCTTGTAGTGAAGAATCTTAGAGAGATGATGAGGTTGCGATGACGTCAAAGAAGGTAGGAGAGAGAGAGTTTGGAGAGAGAGAAATGGAGGATGCACAAGGAAAGAAAAGAAAAATGGTATGGAGGAGAGATCACGAGAGAAGTCGAGGAGACAACCCAAAATTTTTTCCTTATTTAGAATGTGTTCTTTTCACAATTTAAATCTCAATTTAAACTTTTTTATTATGTGAGAGAAAATACTATAATAAAAAAATTTAAATTTAAATTTTTATGAGACAAATAACTGTAATAAAAAAAATTAAATTGTAATTTATCCTGTATACTAAATAATATAATCACGATTTTATTAATATGAAAATTCTACTACTCTCATAATATTTAAAAGTTTGGCTATATTCAAACTTGCTATAAAACTGCTATATGTGTAAGAGCCTTTTTTTTTTTTTTTAACCAACAACGATATAATTGAATCCGAAATCTTACCCCAAAAAATCTATTTAAAAGAAAAAAAGGTGTTGTCGGTTATACCATGAACTTTGCCGTTTCTCACTCTCCTTCATCGCATGCTTGGACTGGCCACCAAAACCCCTTTTCTCAGATCTAAACCTTATTTGCTTCTTCCTTGCCCCCAGATCTGAGAATATCAAAATCTATCTTCAGAACCATTTACTATTCGTCTCTGAAATTTGTCGAAAAGATGTTGAAGATTCAGGCAAGTCGATCTAAACCCAACTTCTTTGCTTTTTTGAATGGCGTTGGATTTGAACGTACGTCTTTTACTTGTTCTGCTTCTTATTTTGCTCTGTTTAAGAATAATTTTATAGCTCACATTCATTGCAAATCCTCTCCAAAAGGCGGCAACAGAACCAAAATACACAATACCCATTTCGAGAATTTTAATGTTGAAGCTGCTTTGGATTCCTTTCCGAGGATGCTCCGAACACGTCCTCTTCCTTCTATTGTGGCCTTCACTCAATTGTTGGGTAAACTCGTCAGAACCAAACATTATTCTCTTGTTATTTATATGTTTAAGCAAATGGTTATGCAAGGAATCAAGCCTGATGATTACACTCTAAGCACTCTGATGAATTGCTTCTGTCATTTGAACCAAATGCCCTCCAGTTTGTGTGTTCTTGGGAATTTTATTAAATCCGGTCATAAACCCGACACTGTGACCATGAGTACTCTGATCAAGGGGTTTTTCCTCGAGGGTAAGGTTGCTGAAGCAGAAGAGTGCTTTAACAAACTGAAGAAGGGAGGTTGTAAACCTGATGTGATTACTTATTCCATATTGCTCGATGGGAATTGTAAGATGGGAAACAGTGTTGCGGCTATTCTCTTGCTTAAAAAGATGGAAAGAGAAGAGAACTGCAAGCCGAACGTTGTTTCTTACAGCACAGTTATTGACGGCCTTTGCAAGGAAGGGCTACTTGCTCATGCTTTGGACCTCTTCTCCATAATGATTAAAAAAGGCGTTGTTCCAAATGTTGTTACGTACAGCACCTTGATTCATGGGGTGTGCGTGATAGGGAAATTGGAAGAAGCTATGATGTTATTTAATGGAATGGTCGACCGTAATATCTACCCTGACGTACGAATTTATAACATCTTGATCGATGCTTTTTGCAAAGAAGGAAGGGTCGCGGAGGCGCAAGACGTGATAGAAAGTATGATTGAAAGAGGCATCAAGCCAAATGTTGTGACGTATACTTCACTCATGGACGGCTATTGTTTGCGAGGTAAAATTGATGACGCAAGAAAAGTGCTTGATGCGATGATTGAAAATGGTTGTGAAAGTGATGCATATAGTTATAGCATTTTGATAAGCGGATATTGTAAGAGGAGGATGATAGATGAGGCTCTTAGGTTGTTTGAAGAAATGACATCTAAGGGATTAGTTGCGAATGTTGTTACTTATAGCTCTCTTATTGATGGTCTGTGTAAATTAGGGAGAACTTGCCATGCTCGCGATCTGCTTCACGAGATGCACGCTGTTGGGCAGCCACTAGATATCCAAACATATGCTATTTTACTCAATGGCTTGTGTAAAAATGGAGAGCTTGAAGAGGCAATAATTTTGGTTCAAGATATGGAGGCATGCTCAAAGCTGGAAATCTTGCATCTGCAACGGATCTCTTTTTCAAATTACCATCTAAAGGCTTACAATATGATGTGAGGACTTACACCATAATGATCGATGGACTTCTTAGAGGAGGTCTCGTAGCTGAAGGTCTTAGTTTGCACAAGGAAATGGAAGAGAAAGGATGCCCTCCTGACAATTGCACTTACAATTTAATGATCCGGGGCCTTGTTCGCAATGATGAGATATCAAGAGCATTGCAGTTTAAGGATGAAATGGTGGCAAAGGGTTTCTCTGGAGACGCTTCAACTTATGAGTTGTTTGTCGATTTGGTCGCTAAAGGTAAATTAGATCCTTCCTTGCAGTTAGTGGCACAAAAGAGTGTATAAGTTATGTTATTTTACTATGGGAAGATCAATATATTGAACTCCTTTTTTCAATTTATTTTTGTTTACATGATTTGCATGAAGATGTTGTTCTTGTCTTATGCTCAAAAACTAACATTGGAGTTGTTCCTAGCTGAAGTGTGGTAAAAGCAGCATGTTGCGTTGATTAACTTGCCAAATTGTAAAGATTTGCTCAAAGGTTTTTTTAAGTTTTGCATCAGGTTTTTCTCCTTTGCTATACCATCATTAATTCTTATTCTTCAAATTAAATAGAATGACCTCAGTAGATATTGTAAAGCATTGTTAATTTTTATCAATAAAGGAATCTGTTATCTATCAATAAATAAATAGGCAAATAAAAATTAGTTCTTTGAATTAAAACGAATGACCCCAGTAGATGTTGTAAAGTACTGCATTGTTCTTTCCATGCATGCCAATTTCACTATTAAGGTATTTGAAGATAGAGACTCCAATGTTATTTGAAAATATTTTTTCTATTACTTGTGGCGACTTCTCATTATGTTTCCTTAGAAAGTATTCTTGTAGCATTCTACTTGTTATTCATGGTCAACTTTGTTATTAAAGACTTGTTTTCAGTGGGTGATCTCTCATTCTATCCACTGTTTCAAATGATAAACCATTGGAGCATTTTAGGCTCAAGTAAGCTCGGGTTTTCGTTTTCTTTACGGCAAGTTTGATCTTTTTGTTGTTTTCTACTGGCTTTGTTTTGTGGTTTGATTCTTGCGGCGATGAAGATATCTTAGCCCTGTACTTTTCCCATTGTTCATGGTTTTGAAGAAGTGTTTTACACTCAACTGGTGATTTGATCGAATTGCGAAATTCTTATTAGTTATGGATTTTTTTGCATGGTACGTATGTGAACCTGTTAGATAAATAAATATAGGCATAGAAGTTGCAGTTAATATAATGGTTAATATTGAAGTTGTAAATGGCATGGACAAATGGTCTTGTCTTGTGGTTCTAAAGGTCCTGGGTCTTAGACTAAACAGCAAATCAGCACACCAAGTAGAACCTCTCAAATTGCAGAAGAAATCCAAAATTGTATATCACTGTGGATTGATGCACATTTCAACTCCATGGTGCTGCCACAATACTTTCACTAACGGGATCTCACGATGACGCAGACTCTTTGGGTGCGTTTGGAATTGGTTCTAAAATTATTTTGTTTTCTGTATGAAAATAGAAATGAAAACGTTTTCATTTTCATTTTGGAATTATTTTTGAAATGTGTTTGGTAGTTTTATTCAGAGATTGATTTCAGTTTTAAAAAAAAAACTGAAACTGCGTTTGGTGGTTTAATTTTTGAAAACATGTAATAATATATTAAATAAATAATATTATTAAATATATTAAATAATAATATATTAAATAAATAATATTATTAAATATACTAAATAATAATATATTAAATTAATTAATTAAATAAACATGAATTTTTACATGAAAACTGCAGAGGAGAAAATGAAAACTGTGTTTTCAGTTTTGATTTTGAGAAAATGGGTCACCAAACACAATCTGTGAAGCGTTTTCATTTTTTGCTCCTCAGAAAACGTGAAAAAGTTTTCAAAAACGAAAACAAACACGTCCAATGGTTATCAATGGAATTTTCTCGTTAATATATTGTGACGGCGGCGGCGTCCGATGACTGACGATAGCCACCGAGCGAGGGAATCTCCGGCGACGTCTCTCTCTGCGTCCTTCATCTCCGGCGTCTTTCATCTCCTTCAGTCGGTGTTGATGTCGGAGTGGGGGAGGGGGCTGCTGTCGGGGGTGATGGGCAGTGGAGAAGAGAGAGAAGAAAAAAAAAATGAAAACCGTTTTTAGAAGAAGAAAACGAAAACGAGAAAACGGTTTTTTTTCATTTTCAGTTTTTCACAAAAAGACAAAAACGTTTTTGTTTTTATTTTTTGAAAAGTTTTGTGCCAAACATGTTTTTAGATCCAATTTTCATTTTTTAGCTTCGAAAAATGTGAAAAATGAAAATGAAAACAAAAACAAACAGGCTTTATTTTCTGATCAAGAATCTGAACGGGTGCCTCCTCGTATGACGCGTCATACTGTATTGGAACGTCAAACCACTGCACTAATGCTTCCGGCTCAGGTTGACATATCTGAAGCATGGAGACATGAAACACGTCATGCACGTGAGATAGTTTAGGCGGTAAAGCCAACCGATAAGCCACCACTCCGATTCGTTGCACGATCGGGAATGATCCCACATACCTTGGTGCAAGTTTCCCACATACCTTGGTGCACGTAGTGAGAAAAATTTCTTATTTGGAGTGTTCTTTTCACAATTTAAATCTCAAATCAAATTTTTTTATATGAGAAAAAATATTGTAATAAAAAAGTTGAATTTAAATTTTTATTAGACAAATAACTATATAAAAAAACTTAAATTGTGATTTATGTTATATACTAATTATTATAATCATGATTTTATTAATATCAAAATTCTACTACTCTCACAATATTTAAAAGTTTCGCTATATTCAAACTCTTCTATAAAACTGAAAGAGACCCCTTAAAAAAAAAAAAAAAAAAAAAAAAAACATATGTATGAATCCGTGATCTTACGTCAAAAATCTATTTAACAGAAAAAAATGTGTTGTCGTTTATACGATGAACTTTGCCGTTTCTCACTCTCTTACATCTCATGCTTGGACTGACCACCAAAACCCCTTTTCTCAGATCTAAACCTTATTTGCTTCCTCCTTGCCCCCAGATCTGAGAATATCAAAATCTATCTTCGGAACCATTTACTATTCGTCTCTGAAATTTGTCGAAAGGATGTTGAAGATTCAGGCAAGTCGATCTAAACCCAACTTCTTTGCTTTTTTAAATGGCCTTCGATTTGGACGTACGTCTTTTACTTGTTCTGCTTCTTCTTTTGCTCTGTTTAAGAATAATTTTGTAGCTCACATTCATTCCAAATCCTCTCCAAAAGACGGCCACAGAACCAAAATAAACAATACCCATTTCGAGGATTTGAATGTTGAAGCTGCTTTGGATTCCTTTCAGAGGATGCTCCGAACACGTCCTCTTCCTTCTGTTGTGACCTTCAATCAATTGTTGGGTAAACTCGTCAGAACCAAACATTATTCTCTTGTTATTTCTATGTTTAAGCAAATGGGTATGCAAGGAATCAAGCCTGATCATTACACTTTGAATTTTGTGATGAATTGCTTCTGTCATTTGAACCAAATGCCCTCCAGTTTGTGTGTTCTTGGAAATTTAATTAAATCCGGTTATAAACCAAACACGGTAACCATGAGTACTCTGATCAAGGGGTTTTTCCTCGAGGGTAAGGTTGCTGAAGCAGAAGAGTGCTTTAACAAACTGAAGAAGGGTGGCTGTAAGCCCAATGTGATTACTTTTTCCATATTGCTCGATGGGAATTGTAAGATGGGAAACAGTGTTGCAGCTATTCTCTTGCTTAAAAAGATGGAAAGAGAAGAGAATTGCAAGCCTAACGTTGTTTCTTACAACACTGTAATTGACGGCCTTTGCAAGGAAAGGCTACTTGCTCGTGCTTTGGACGTCTTTTCCATAATGATTAAAAAAGGCGTTGTTCCAAACGTTGTTACGTACAACACCTTGATTCATGGGGTGTGCGTGATAGGGAAATTGGAAGAAGCTATGAGGTTATTTAATGGAATAGTCGACCGTAATCTCTCTCCTAACCTACGAACTTATAGCATCTTGGTTGATGCTTTTTGCAAAAAAGGGAGGGTTTCCGAGGCGCAAGGTGTGATAGAAAGTATGATTGAAAGAGGCATTAAGCCAAATGTTGTGACGTATAATTCACTCATGGACGGCTATTGTTTGCGAGGTGAAATTGATGACGCAAGAAAAGTGCTTGATGTGATGATTGAAAATGGTTGTGAAAGTGACGTATATAGTTATAGCATTTTGATAAACGGATATTGTAAGAAGAGGATGATAGATGAGGCTCTGAGGCTGTTTGAAGAAATGACATCTAAGGGGTTAGTTGCGGATGTTGTTACTTATAACTCTCTTATCGATGGCCTGTGTAAATTTGGGAGAACTCGGCCTGCTCGCAATCTGCTTCACGAGATGCGCGCTGTTGGGCAGCCACCAAATATCCAAACATATGCTATTTTAGTCAATGGCTTGTGTAAAAATGGAGAGCTTGAGGAAGCAATAATTTTGGTTAAAGATATGGAAGAGATGAAATTATCTCTCAATATCGTGATTTACACTACTCTTATTGGAGGCATGCTCAGAGCTAGAAATCTTGCATCTGCAACGGATCTCTTTTTCAAATTACCATCTAAAGGCTTACAATATAATGCGACGACTTACAACATAATGATCGATGGACTTCTTAGAGGAGGTCTCGTTGCTGAAGCTCTTAATTTGCATAAGGAAATGGAAGAGAAAGGTTGCCCTCCTGACAATTGCACTTACAATCTAATGATCCGGGGTCTTGTTCATAACGATGAGATATCAAGAGCATTGCAGTTTAAGGATGAAATGGTGGCAAAGGGTTTCTTTGGAGACGTTTCAACTTGTGAGTTGTTTGTCGATTTGGTCGCTAAAGGTAAATTGGATCCTTCCTTGCAGTTAGTGGCGCAAAAGGGTGTATAAGTTATGTTATTTTACTATGGGAAGATCAATATATTGAACTCCTTTTTTCAGTTTATTTTTGTTTACATGATTTGCATGAAGATGTTGCTCATGAAGATGTTGCTCTTGTCTTATGCTCAAAAACTTAAACATTTGAGTTATTCCTGGCTGAAGTGTGGTAAAAGCAGCATGTTGCGTTGATTAGCTTGTCAAATTGCAAGGATCTGCTCAAAGGTTTTTTTTAAGTTTTGCATCAGGTTTTTCTCCTTTGCTATACCATCATTAATTCTTATTCTTCAAATTAAATTGAATGACCTCAGTAGATATTGTAAAGCATTGTTGATTTTTATCAATAAAGGAATCTTTTATTTATCCACTGTTGCAAATGATAAACCATTGGAGCATTTTAGGCTCAAGTAAGCTCGGTTTTCGTTTTCTTTACGGCAAGTTTGACCTTTTTGTTGTTTTCTACTGGCTTTGTTTTGTGGTTTGATTCTTGCGGCAATGAAGATATCTTAGCCCTGTACTTTTCCCATTGTTCATGGTTTTGAAGAAGTGTTTTACACTAACTGCTGGACCATGAAGTTGGGAGAGTGTTGGTTGCATGGTGCTGATTTGATCGAATTGCGAAATTCTTAGTAGTTGTGGATTTTTTTTGTACGTATGTGAATCTCTTAGATAAATAAATATAGGCATAGAAGTTGCAGTGAATATAATGGTTAATATTGAAGTTGTAAATGGCATGGATAAATTGGTCTTGTCTGGTGGTTCTAAAGGTCCTGGGTCTTAGACTAAACAGCAAATCAGCACACCAAGTAGAACCTCTCAAATTGCAGAAGAAATCCAAAATTGTATATCACTGTGGATTGATGCACATTTCAATTCTCCAGTTAATTTTTTGCCATTTTTTTTCCCTTCTGAATCGTCTATTCTTTATTCATCTTATTCATATCTCTTTTGTTTTTTTGTCCTCAAATATAATCTGGTGTCAATTTATTCCTTCTTGGTTTTTCTTATTTTTATTTGCAACAGTAGTAGTAGAACTTTTGAAGATATTGGAATCACTTTAAGCGATCAACAAAAATTAATCACTTTTAGTAAAAAAAAAAAATCACTTGAATAATATTTTTTGGAAAAAAATTCATCACTTTAAGCTGCTGATTGAAATCATGAACAATCGGCCTATTGGAATCACTTTTATTAATGAACGAAAATTTCTGGTTGTTGCTCACACGTTGACTTGTGGTTTTTACTTCATCCAATAATATGGAATTTTTGAGAGAGAAAAGTTACATATACTTTAAAGAAACAATTGACGGTTATTCTCAAATCAAATAAGAATTAACGGAATATGATTATTTGTCTTTTTATACTATTCATTTTTACTTTTATTCAGAACTTATACAATCCATAGATTTTCTTAGTCAACATTTGATTTTAACCAAAAAAAAGTTCAAAATACACTCAAACAGCAAAAGAAAAAAATAAAACGAATCTTCGTGAATTTGTAGAAGAGTTCCAACAACAATTTTTTGGAAAAGTTCCAATTTTTTTTTTTTTAAAAAGGTGTTGATCGGCAACTGTACGTCACCGATGACAATCGCCGGTGACACGTGGTCGGCTGCCATGGCCGAACGTCGGCATGGCAAAACTGCAGCAGCCATGAGATTGTTGTAAGTGACTGGTGCAGTTACAGGCCCAGGTCCAAATGGGCCTCCTCTGCCTCATATGAGGTTGAGGGTAATGACGTCTGGGCTGGTTTTTCCAGCCGGCCTAGATACCATAAGGGCTGCACAAAGGCAACCCAACCACCTATTTTTTTTATTTTTTAGATTAGTTTTTGAAATTATTTTTTTTATCCACCAAAAATAAATCATGAAGTAGAGAAGGCTTGAAGATGGAGAATTACAAGAAGACCATGAAAATGTAATTTTATTATTATTATTATTATTATTATTGGGGTTGTAATTTTTAGGTCTATGAAATTCGGCCAAGTTTTTCCATTTCGCTTCCATGTCTTTATTTATTTATTTATTTATTAGAAAGTGCCTACCTAGTTTATTGAGTTTAATGAGATTAAATTCAAAGTTATCAAATTTAATAAGATTAAATTTAAGGTTGTTAAATTTAATGAGATTAAATTTAAATTAATTAATTAGCAAATAGTTTTACAAAATTTAAATAAGTCAAATGTAAAATTTATAAATTTAAATGTTAAATTTTAAAATTGTCACAAATGACTTAATATAATTTTAAAGTTGTTTAAAATTATATGGGACTTAATGACTTAAATTGTTTAAATTCACTATGAATTATAAAGCAAGAGTTGTTTTATAAAATAACTACACCATTTGTAAATAATTAGTAGTTGCGGGTAATATGACAATATAACCGTTAAGTCTCCACCGTTAGTACAACATCGTGAGTAATTAGTGGTACCCCGAGATGCTTTGATTTCGTCCTCCCTACGGAGGGTGTTCATTAATTATAATAATAAGATTGTCTTCCAAAGAGATAGGATCTTAAATATGTATTTTAAAATTGACCTACTTTAAGACGCAACTTCTAAGTTAAGTCTAAAAGATCTAAAACAATGGGTTACACTTATGAAGAGATAATTAAATTGGTTAATTATTTTCTTGACCTAAATAAAAAGAAATTAACAAATATTAGAAGTATGAGATATTTCATATAGTATTTATTAATTGAGATAGTCTCATTTTAATTAGCAATTATTTGACCTACCCTACGGCGACTCTTAATTGTGGTGATCAAAATTCCTTAGGCAATTAAACAAGTATTTGTGTATTTAATATGTGCATTCATGCATCATATTTATATGCCTTAAATTCAATAATGACATTTATGCAAAATGTTGATTGAGTTAAATTCCTAATTTTAAGCAAAAATGTCAAATCTTATTTTCGCACTTCTCGCTTCTTAAATTTTGAATGGTGAAAACTTTATCAAATAGAAAAACAACATGAATATACTCTTGATCTGAGAAAATTTATATTTTGTCCGTAAGGAGGATTGTCCTCCGGTGCCTCCGGCCAATGCCTATATAATGATGCTAACAGAAATGCTATATGATGTATTATGCAGTTAGCAATACATATTGTCAACTTAGAATTTTCTTTAAAATTTTTCTAGATAATAAATAAAACTAGAATGGCATACAATCTTATCATTTATATAGATTAAGAGCGTATGACGCGCGATCTTATCTTTTCTTTTCTTTTTTTTTTTTTTTTTTTGAAGTATGACAAAATATTAGTAACTTGATACAGTATCAAAATAAACACAGTACTGATGTTATAAATAACAAAAGCATATACTGGTGGAAATAATTTTGCAAAGCAGCATCCCATTCCCATTTTTAGTTTCGCCCGGTCCGGGTGCTCTTGCTTACGTCCATCACATAACCAATTATGTAGTTATTCTATGTAGTAACGTTTTATGAAAAGTATAAATAATGTTATGGTATGAATGAATTTCTTGGTGCTACAGATTCTTTAAAAAAATCATGTTATATATAATAAATACTATATCATATTCACGCCTCAACTTTTACATATTAAATGCACAGCATCAATTAAATTAGTATTTTTAAAGGGCCGTAGCCTTTGTCTATGCTATAATCATTTTCGGATGTA
This sequence comes from Morus notabilis, assembly GCF_000414095.1. NCBI lineage: Eukaryota > Viridiplantae > Streptophyta > Magnoliopsida > Rosales > Moraceae > Morus > Morus notabilis. Next base: position 315,047 of record NW_010367012.1, read on the forward strand.
GATTTCGGACTGTTCAAGAAACTCCATATGCAATTCTAGACTCTAGTGCTTGTTCATTTTATCGATTCGAATTTAGAATTCGAGTTTTGCTATAATAAAAAACTCTAAAAATAATCACATCTAAATTTTTTATTATAGTAAAAAATTCTCATATAAATTCACATATCAACTTAAATTAAAAATTCAAATCAGTTAGATAATGTCATCTGGACCGTTAGAAGTAGAAGGGCTAGCGCAATAACGGAAGTTTTTGTACTGATGACGAAACAAAACCCTCCATTGATATAGGCCTTAGAGTGACACTTCTCGGCCCAAGCCTGCAAGGACTGAACTGGACAATTTCGACGGTGCTAAGGTCCAATTACATACCAATACTAAGAGGCCTATTTGGCATGTTAAATTGGATAAGATTATGATGGTTGGACTGGTTGGGTTGGATGGGATTGTTTTAAATCCTATCCCGCATTTGGTGCATGCTCGGATTGAATTTAAATAAAATTTAGGAAAAATTTCATACAGAATCAGATCTGATTATTTGAAAAAAAAAGAAAAGAAAAGCAAACACTCTCTCTCTCTCTCTCTCTCTCTCTCTCTCTCTCTCTCTCTAGTCTCTTCCCACCTTTCTCTCTCTCTCTAGTCTCTTCCCACCATTCTCCATCCTCTTTCGCCGGGCCTGGGTCGCCGGGATGGAGTTGCAACGGGCCTAGGTTGCGCAGGGAGGAGCTGCGACGGGCCTGGTCAACGCTAGCAGATCTGGGTAGCCACGGAGCAGAGCCCAAAAGAAGTTACATAATTGGTTATATGATGATATGTCATGCATTATTGTTTTGTGAGAACTAGGAGCACTTTGGAATGTATATTCAAACCGTAATTTTTAATTTTTACGTTTAAAATTTAAATTTTTTATGAGAGAAAAATATTATAGTATAATTAATAATTTGAGTTTAAGTATATGAAATAAACATGCTATAAAAGCTTGTGTTTGTTGGCCATGTTTGTTTATGTTGATAGATAATACAAATAAGAAATTCACCACCCCGAGCTTAACTGATGGATCCATTATCATGACACATGGTGTAGAGGTAAGGAAATAAATATTGCGATGCCCTTTTAAAATTAAGTACATGATAAATAACTTTTTTTGTTTAAAACAAATATGATTTAGTATGATGGATGCTAAAAGTTTTTTTTTTCCTTCTAAATAATATATATAAATAATACTCACTCAACGTCTTAAGAGGAATCTATTAAGATAATAATGACATGTTTACTTATTCGTAATTGGAGTGAACATAAATCGGAGTAGACAGGATTTAAAGTGGACATGAATCAGAGTCAGAATAAGCTGTTTACTTAAGTTCCAGGAATCAGAGTCGAAATCAGTCATGATCTCATTCATGCGTTTACTTATGCCCAAAATCAAAATAAACTATTATAAATTTACTTATCTACCCATTTAGTAGATTTTTGTGTGTTGAACTTAAAAAAAATAAATTGTATATTATGCTAACAATCTTAATATTAAGATAACTAATTAGTAATTAAATTTTTTTAATCACGCTTAATTAATTATTTAAATTAAGATAACTAATTAGTAATTAGATTTTATAAATCACTCTCTTCTTTCGTACTAAAAGTTGAGACAATTATTCTACATTATCAACATATAAAATTAAATTTAACATTGCATTATATATTATAGAAAACACGAAATAAGCTTAGAATATAGATTGAAAAATGAAAAGCAAGTGAAATGATGAAGGGAAACCTAAGAAGAATCTATTAAGACAATAAGTGGGATAATGAAGGAAACCTGAGTCACATTTTGTATGCTAACAACCATGGACCCCTCAAGTTACAGCACCCAGCTATATTCGGAAGGCTCGACTAAGAGGCATAATTGCAGCCTCACTATAAGCGAAGGGAATAATCCCTGATTAATAAGTGTTTTAACTTATATTATCGCAGACAGTTTGTGTAGAATAAAGTATGAAAAAATTCAAATTCAAATTCAATATTTTTTTACTTTTATTAGAGTATTTTATCTTATAAAAATTTAAATTTAATTTTTTTTATTATAGGTTCCATTTAGAAAGTACATTCAAAAAATGGTTATTGATTTGATTTTAAAATTTAAATTTTTTATGAGAAAAAAATACTGTAACAGAATTAATTATTTGACAATTTAAAGAAAACTACGTATTTTACATCTTTAAGTACTTAACTTACTAAAATGCCAATTTTAAAAAACTCTACTCCTGTAGAAATACATACTAATATTAAAAGATAGAAATAAAAAAGAACTCAATTTTTAAAAATATTTTTAAAAATTACTCAAATTTGAGTATACAAAATAAACGGACACATAATATTTTCTTCTACATAAAATTATTCTCAACCCAAGTTGTGAAAAAAAAAAGGCCCGTACAATTCCTAAAGTTAAGTACTAAATTAAGATCAAGTTAAAAGGAAGAAAACGAATTTCTTTAAAATTTTGAGAACTAGAAATATGATTAAGAAAATAATTTAAACAAGTTAAACAACGGCTTCGGATCGTTACAGTATTTCCCTTGTTCCCCCATTGTAATATGTCAACCTCATTTAACAGAATCCTTTAAAAATAAAAATAAATAAATACACGAACTCATTTAACAGGTGATAAAATAGATTTTTTTGGATCCTTTAAAAATAAAAAATAACGAACTCATTTAACAGGTGATAGAATAGATTTTTTTTTTTTTTTTTTTTTTTACTCCCTCCTCTCTCTCTCTCTCTCATTAAAAAAGAAAAGAAAATAAAAAGGACAAATAAGGGGGAAAACCCAGCATTTCTTCCTCGTTCACTTTTGCAGGTAGCCTAAGCCTGTCAGCCATGGCGGCCGTGTCTCCACCATGCTCAACTCCAATGGCGATCCGCACATCCCCCTCTTCTTCCACATTAGATTTCGGTATTGGTTTCTCCAGAAGCTTCCATCTTGGCGTTCTCAGGACTCCCCTCACATGCAGGAGGGTGTCGAAAGTTCTCGAAACTTCCATTTTCGAGCTCAACAATATGAAGAAGAAGAGGAACATGGCGGTCTCCGCCATTGAAAATGCGGCAGTGTCCGTCATCAATAACAGCTCTGTTTCTTCTCCTGCCACTCTCTCTAAGTCAGTAATTACACAAGTTTTACATTTACGGAGTTTTTTTTTCTCTTTTTTTTTTTTTGGTCCTCATGGATTAATTAATGCTTTGTGGATTTATTCAGTATTTACCCAGTTGAAGACTTGAAGTGATTTTTTTTTTTTTAATGCGGTTTGATTTTCTTTCCAAATTTCCGAAAAGATTTATTTTGGGGTTATATTTTATGTATTACCATATTTACACGTTTATTTGTGCTTATTTGTGATAAGTGTTTGATGTATACCTATAATCTATTTACTCCATGTTGAATTTTCAGCTCATCTTTCAAGTTTCAATTCAACTCCTCGTTTTTTATTTTTATTTTATTTTTCATTTTTCTGCATTTACACGGTTGGAGACTTAATGATGATTATTTATTTCAAATGGGATTTGTTATAAGTTTGTTCCATTGCTCTGCTGTTTGATTCGGTATATGTGTGCATGGTACTGTTGACTTTGACATTCACATTGTTACTTTTATTACTTTATTATATTCTTTTGCCTAGTTCTTATTCCTTGTTTAACTTCGTTCTTGCCTATCACCATTCTTTTTTGTCTTTTTTTTTTTTTTTGGATGATGATGAATTTCATGGAGTCTAAAAGGGAACTGTATCGGGCTAAATATAGAAATTTTAAAATGAAAATTTCATTTTTTTTTTATTTGACGACAAACATCCTTTACTAATACTGAAAACAGAACAAAGGAAAGAGGACAAAGTGTCCTCCATAAACAAAAACAGTAGCAACAATAAGACTTGAACAAAAAAATTAAAAATCAAAGACCCTCTTTAACTCATGGCATACAATCACCCCCATTATATATTTCCCAAAAAGTTCCTTAGTTTCCATCTCTTTCCCTTCAAAACTCCTGCAATTTCTCTCAAACCAATTAGCCCAGAAGAATGACAATTTACTTTGTACAAGTGTACTGCTGTGGACCCCATTCAGCAATATGCCAACATCTCAGTTTGTTTCTTTACTTAATAGTTGATAATATCATATTGTAGTTTAACAACCGAGAATAAGGATTGGTGGGGGATTGCTCCCAAGTGCTAATTTTTCTTTACTTAATAGGTAATAATATCTTTTCTTATTTGTTTCTTTGTTTCAGAGTGCAGCGGCATACAATTTCGGTGTTTGTGGGAGACGAGAGCGGTATAATAAACCGAATTGCGGGGGTTTTTGCTAGGAGGGGTTACAACATTGAGTCCCTTGCAGTTGGGTTGAACAAGGACAAGGCTCTCTTTACTATAGTCGTGTCCGGAACTGAAAAGGTTTTGCGCCAAGTTGTAGAACAGCTGAACAAGCTTGTGAATGTCATAAAGGTGAATTTCTTTTTTGCCCTTTCTTTTATTGTCCATTGTTGTTTCATTCTTGTTGCTGATTTGACTCGTTTGCATTTAGGTATTTCTTTAGTTTTGGTCCTTGCTTCTGGTTGTGTTAATGCGCTGAAGATTTGGCATTATAATTTGACACACTGTCATCATATTAATGCATTGTGAACTTTAAAATATTGTGTTTTCGAGCTACTTTACAACAAAATTTTGGTCTTGTTCTTTCATGTTGATCTCAAATTGCATGTCTACGGACATGTGGTTTAGTAGCTCCTATTGTATCTTCACTTATGTAATGGCTCTCAGGTGGAAGATATCTCAAGGGAGCCGCAAGTAGAGCGTGAATTGATGCTTATCAAACTTAATGCAGACCCAAATACCCGTGCAGAGGTAAATGATTTGTCTTCCAGCTAAATGTACGATAGGACAACTATTTTTGTGAGCTAATTTGACTCTAAAGAGAACAGATCTTATGATTCCCTATTTCATTTTATCCTTTTGATCAACGATCGACAAAATGGTACATTATAAAAACTACGATCCCGGCTATGCAGGATAAGATTGTTCCAGGCACCTTCATTTGTTTCGCCCAAATATTAACCTTTCTTTTATGTTTTCATTTGTTTTCCTGTAACATATTTTTTGAGCACAGATAACAATATTTAACGTTAAGCAATCACATTGTAAAAAATCAACTTAAAAAGTAGGTATTTACTGTAATTGTACGCCAGTTATTTTGATGGAATCTATGGTGCAGGCAAGTGATAGAAAATGGTATTGTCATCACTCGTTAAACAATAAACAAATTTATAAGCTTGTTAAGAATAGATTCTGAATATTGAGTTTTTGTTTATTGCCTCTTACATACAATGCATTACACGGGTGTTCTCTTATAGAAGAAACTCAGCCTAAAATAAGAAAAAAAATCTCTTTACAATATCTGGCTAATAACTAACTTCCTATTTTACATCATTGACCAAATCACACTAATTTAATGCTAATCAAATATATTTTCAGCTAATCAAATCTCCTAATATTTGGCTGTATCACAACCAAATTCCTATTTTCCAACAAAATTAGATAAAAGAAAAGTCCATTAGCTGCTTGCTTCTTGTCTTTAGTGTGGACATTTTGTGACGTTGTATTTGTGCTTTAATTTTCAGATTATGTGGTTGGTGGATATCTTCAGGGGAAGGATTGTGGATATTTCTGAAAGTACACTTACGATTGAGGTGACTTTTGTCCGACCCTTGTACTTTTTTACTGGTTTCATCTTTCACATGTCCTCACCCTGTGAAAATGACTCTGAACTTAGAAGTGCATTTGGTCTTGGGGATTTAAGCACAACTATTGTACTCATAATACAGTTCTTAACTAGAGGGATGTAATCGGTTGTTAAAAGATTCTTTTTTCTTTAGTTTTTGCCTTCTGTATTTGCGTTTGTGTTTTTTTATTTTCACTCTTTGTTTTTTTCTTTTTGTTTCCTTGAGGACTCTTTGTCCTCTCACCTTTACATTGGATCGTTATCAATATAAAGTTCTTTTCTTATAACAAAATACAGTTTGTTTAAGTGCCTAGATTCCCTAATATCTAGTGTCAGTTCAATGGAAACATACCATGTTATAGAATTTGAAAAAGGATATCTTCTTTCTCCGTTTTTTGTTCCCCCTTTTGCTCTGTGAATAAGTGTGGTATAGTTCTTTATATTAGTAGAAAGTTCACTAGTTCTTGCGGTTGGCAACACAATTCTTTTATCTAATCCATTGCATTGCCGATAAAAATTGTAAAATCAGGAGACAAAAATAGTACATAGATCACTTACGTGTAGGTAATCGCATTACAATGCAAGCCATAATCATCTTAACTAATTTTTTGGTTTTTAGGATTAGAAGTATGTAGAAAATTGTAATTTTGGGCTGGTAGATTCACATTAGTTAATCATTTTGTGTGATATCGCAGGTCACTGGAGATCCTGGGAAGATGGTTGCTGTCCTAAGAAACTTGATGAAGTTTGGCATCAAGGAAATTGCAAGAACTGGAAAGGTTAAAATTTCTGGAATTTTGACGCTACAGTAGTGTTTGTGTGTATGCGTAAGAGCACATACACATATAAATTCTGCTGCAGAATTCAATAACTTTCAGCAGAATAGAAAAGAAGATGAAGTTCAGATCCTTTCAAGGAGTTGGGATAGAAAATACTCCTACGATATCTCTGAAATTTTGTAATAAGACAAAAACTTAACTGAATTTCAAAAGTTAAACTAGTAAACATGCCCTTATGCTGGATTGCTGTTCATATACAGGTAACTGCAAAGATGATTTAGGCACTAATGCTGCATCTTGCACATAGAGTGGAAAAAGAAATATAATGCAAATGTCATTGCTGAATATGGTTTAAATTTTCGCTCCACTTTATAGATTGCTTTAAGACGGGAAAAGATGGGTGAGACAGCTCCCTTTTGGAGGTTTTCCGCATCGTCTTATCCAGATCTTGAAAGGAGTGTTCCTGTTGATGGTCTTGTAACGAATACAAATCACTCGCCTAATGCTGCCAGCACATCCTCTAGTGTACGAATCTCTTAATATTTACAAAGGAATTTTGACATCTAACGTTAGTTTTTTTGTGCTTGTTTATTTTTGTTTTCGTTGTGAATAATTCACATGCAATTGGTGCTTTTCTTCTACACGAATATGATTACCTCTGGTTATTGATGACTGCATGTGCTGCTAATTTCAGAAGTCAGAAGAACTGCCAGTTTATAAAATCTGATTCAATCAGATTGGATTTAGCAAATTTCTTATATGTAGAAATTGTTTGATGTATTAGTTATTAAGAAGGATGGATTCATGGTTGCAGGCATAGCCTAATAGTAAATCCACAAGTGACTCTACCTTAAAGTCCCCGAGTTCATAATAATAATAATAACAACAACAACAATAATAATAATATTAATGTTAATATTAAGGGTCTAGTCTAGTACTTTTTGATGTGTCCTTAGGTAATGGACGTGCTAGTCCAAATTGTTCTAATACACCCAGATTATTGTAGTTATATTTTTTATTTTAATAGCAATATCAAATTTTCATTTACTCTCCTGCTTATAAGGTTTATGGTTATACTTTTTTCATACTTTTTATCTGATATGTTTGTAAGGTTTCATACATTTTATTTTCTGTCTTACAACTGTCTTTTGCTACTATCTAGCTTTTCGTGAGTGGTAAAACTTTCACTCCTTGTCAATATAAGTGTAACATAGCATTGGACATCCTTAACTTTTCATTTCATTATTGAAGGGTGATGTTTATCCGATTGAGCCATATGACGACCTCTCCATGAATCAAGTTCTTGATGCTCATTGGGGTGTTCTCTATGATGAAGATGTAAGCTTTCTATTTGGACCTCATTAGATCCTTTTCATAATAATTTTTTTCACAGTTTCTTCGAAAGGGCAATTCATGTTAAGTAGGGGAATTGCTATAGTTGTGATTATCGTAACTTTGACATAACTTAGAGGTGGGGGAGACCCCTAAGCACATTATACTCATTCAAATCTCGGATCTCTTCTCTTTGATGCAAATCTCTCTTCTATTATGTCTTTACAATTCTCAAAATAAATAAGAGAGTATAAAAGCTTTAAGTTCACTTCATTATAATGCATGCTTAGGTGCATTATCATTTTTTATGGAAAAACATTTGTGCAGTTGGAATAATTTATCTAATATTTATTTCAGTCAACTGGGCTTCGATCGCACACTTTGTCTATGCTTGTCAACGACTACCCTGGAGTGCTCAACATAGTTACTGGGGTAATATCTCGAAGAGGGTATAACATTCAGGTCAGTTTGGTCTTTGCTTTCTGTGGTTATTTGTAAATTTGGTTTTTAAGACCTCGCTGATGTGATCATTGTCTCGCAATTCATACTCACAGAGTCTCACTGTGGGGCATGCTGAAGTAGAGGGGCTCTCTCGCATTACAACTGTCATTCCTGGAACTGATGAGTCGATTGGAAAGTTGGTTCAGGAGGTTCTGAATTTCCTAAAAGCTGCACAAGTTCAGCAGCTTCCCGGGTTAATAGATCTTCATGAGGTGAGGTTCTGAATTTTCTAAAAGCTGCAAGGATCTCGGGGAATCACTGTATGAACCCGGATCTAGTGTTAGGATGAGTCGTTTAGGAAAGTTTGCAGTTATAGAAATTTGGAGGGGCATTTAGTTGGAGAGAAAAACCGAAGAATTTTTTGAGGATGCGAGGAAGAAAGTTAAGTCATTTGGGATAAAATTGAAGTTAATATTGCTTTTTGGATTCACCTGAAAAGGACTCAACAATCGCCTTTTCTCAGATCTAAGTCAGAGATTGGTCTTTATTTCTGTAGTTTGATTTTCGGTTTTCGTTTTTGTCTTTCTTTGTTTTGTTTTGTGGTTTGTTGTTTCTTTGAGGAATTTTCTACCCTTTTTCTGCGTAATTTTTCTTTATATATTTTGTTGTTACTTTTTTCACCAATAAAAAAAATAAGGATTTTGTTATCTACTATTTTTTAATCCTTTTAAGAGCGAATATGTTTTTATTTTTGAATAAGAAACATTCTTTATTGATACTGAAATCTGTTCAAAGGAAAGAAAGGACAAGATGTCCTCAAGAAAATGAAAACAATAAAAACAGTAAACATAACTGAAAAGACAAAATGAAAAACCGTCTTAACTCGTAACATCTGATCACCTCATTATATCTTTTCAATGGTTTTTAAAAGCGCCCGAGGCGTACGCCTCAGGGCATGCCTCGTGGAAAGTCCTTATAATAGGGAAGCTAAGTAATTAGCTTTTTTCAAAAAGATCCATTTCTCTTTTATAAAAACCTGTCATTTCTTTCCAACCGAATAGTCTAGGGTTATGAAACCACTATACTCTTCCACGTGACTTTGTACATCTTATTAGAGCCAAAACCAAATGGTTTCTTCAACATCATTGAGCGACATTGTGCAGGGAAAGCCCATAAAACTACAGCCTTGCTTCATTGAATACATTAATAGCTACTTGTTTACAAGTTTATAATCTTCAAGTGATCTTGTGATATGAATAGAAAGTACTGATGTAAATGGATTTTGTTGTTTCCTCAGGTTCGGGATATCACACACTTACCTTTTGCTGAGCGAGAATTGATGTTGATAAAGATTGCTGTGAACACTGCCGCTAGGAGGGATGTTCTTGATATTGCCACCATTTTCCGTGCCAAAGCAGTTGACGTATCTGACCACACAATCACCCTTGAGGTCAAAACCTCCCTATCTCCCAATCAGCATATTTCTTCATATACTTGTTGCAGATTCTATATTCTTTTGGCGAATCTTTCATTGAAATAAGTTGTATGACCTAGTCTAATTTTTAATTGGTCATTGACACTGCTGGATTCCCTAGAAAAATAAAGCTAATAGGATAGAAGGAGAACAAGCTCTTCTTTGCAAGCACTTACGACCACATTAGCACTTTCTTCCCTCTGAGGAAATTGAAAGATGCATAATTCTAGTCCTGAAAAATTATGGTAGATGGTTCTATTTGCCTCCCCACCTCTTTTGTGGTGTGCGATTACAGAGCCTGAATCATTATGCTCTACCACTCTGGGCCAGTTTATATGATGCTTCACTTTAAATAAATTTTGTATTTGCTTTGATCTTCATTTGAACAGATCTGATATTTTACCATTATAGTCCTAATTGCTTCAGCAAAACAAACAACCTATGATAGCAAAATGGGAAAAAAAAAAAAAAAAAAAAAAACAAGCATCCCCAAATGAGTAAGTTGGAACCTGAAAGTCTAATGTGTTACATGACCTGAATAAAATGACTGTTAGGGACGGTTTCCTAGCGAAATTCGTTTATCATTTTTTCTTGTGATGATGCCTAGCTTTAATCAATCATCGTCATCTTCTTTTTTATGTTTGAAGCCTAACCTTTTTTTTTTTTTTTTTTTACTTTGCAATTCTTCAGCTTACTGGCGACTTAAACAAGATGGTTGCACTGCAGAAGTTGTTGGAGCCCTATGGGATTTGTGAGGTATGTCTTTTGGTCCTTAAACTCTTCTAGCCAAGTCTGACAAAATTTGTATGTTGGGTTCTCCACAGTTGCTCATGCATAGGAGAATATACCTGCTTTAAGTGGAGGGGCATCAATAAGTTAGCTTTTGCCTGTCTGCTGCGTATCGTGGTTGATAAACTTTGAGCCAACGGGATCCCATAGGCAGCCATATATGATACAAATGCGCATAACCATGCATATGCTTCGAATACACAATCCAACTAAACATGAATTGGAAAGAAGTAATGGGGTGATTATATGTTATGACTTTGGGGGGTTTCTTGATCGTTCTTTACTTTTTAGTCTTTTAAGTTTGTTTCCTTACTGTTTTGTAGTTTTAGTTTTCTTGAAGACGCATTGTCCTCTTTCCTTGGTACTGATATCAATATCTATGAAGGATGTTTCTTATTAAAAAGATAAATAGATAAAAGTAAATCCAATTGAACATACGAATAGCGTAACTGATCTAATTGCTTGAGTTCTACTTAGGCAGTTTAATTTGATGTGTCTAAGATATGTTTCTGTTTTTTGAAGGTTGCAAGAACTGGGAGGGTGGCATTGGTGAGGGAGTCAGGCGTCGATTCCACGTATCTCCGTGGATATTCTCTTCCATTGGATGCTTAAGTTCTTTGGCAGGTTTTTGTTAACCACCCCATCTTCCCAAGTTTAATGTTTGCTCATTTTGGGCCTTGCCCTGGGGAGATGAGTTTGTTTTCGAGTGTTCTGTACGAGGTTAAAGTGTTCTAGTTCAAACATGTGCTAAAGGGTACTTGTTGAAGCTAGAGACACGGTTTTCATGTTTCTGAATCTGGAGCTCGGGTTCAGTTGTGCAAGCGTTGGAATTGTATTTTGTTGTGATCGAATCTTCCTAGCATCATAACGTTGTTGTAGTTTTTTTTAATTTTGTTTCTATGTACCCAAAGAGGAGAAAGAAAAATAAACAAGTTGTTTGTACAATAATGCTTTCCCTAGCTTCCCACTATAATTATTTCTAGTTCAGCTGATGGCGAATCATACGATACCTTTTGCTTTGTACTAATTTATTCCCTCGAGTTTTGGTCTTTGTGTAGTTGCAAGAGAATTAAAAGCAATTCTCAACTTAAAGAATAAAGTTTGACATTCTGATAAGAACCAGAGAGCTAAGCCCGGGGCTGCTTGACTATAGTAGAAGAAAGAAACAATGAAGGATTGGTTACTGGGTGGTTAGTGGCTGACGTGGACAGGGACTTGTAACTTAAGAGTTGGCTTGTAGCTTGTAGGAGAAGCTGTTTGTCAATCTAGGAGAGTCTATAAATAAGCAGGGGCTCCTAGAGGTTCGGGACTTTTGGATTGTGTAGAATTGTGAGGAGAGACGGTGATTCTCTCGAATAATCACCCGAGTGTGTAATTTGTCCTTTAATAATCTAGAGATTTCCATCACATTCCTTCCTCAATCAGAAAAACTGACCAACTCGAATGTAACAGGTCAGGGAGTTTAGTAGAAGCAATTCTCAAATCTCAAATGAAAGCGTAGTAGATGGGGCTTATTTGCAATAAATTTTATTGATTAGCAACAACTTGTGACCCATATTTTTAGTGTGGATTGTGTGTTGGATCGTAAAATGTTCAAGTACCAAAGAGCCTAATGTAAACATTACGTGTAAAATGTAATTTCTAAATGACGTAGCTATGAGCGATATATTTCTTTCTTTAATCGAAAAGAGAGTAAAAATGTTTGCAAAACAAACATCATACAAATCTTCATATCAATATAATATTTTCATTTATCAGCTTAATTTTCTAGGTAAAAAAACTTCAAAAAAAAAAAAGCAAAAAATAGACGAGTCGAATAATGTTTCTCTGTGGTGTTGCAAGCCAATATAGCTATAAGAAAAAACCAAGTAAATTACTAGTGTCAACCAAATAAGGCCAAAATGCCCAGACAAGTTCATCGTGGCGATTTGCTGATGAGGGGGTTTTTTTTTGGGTCCCTTCAGGCTTTCCCTTTTAATTCTTTTACGCTTTCCCCTCCTGTCCTTTCTCATCTTTGTCTCTTCAGTTGATCCTTTAATAGCAAAGATGGCATGACAAAGAGCTTTGAAATAGGTTCGAGGAGCTTGAAGAATCTACCTCAGCTGGTTACGTCTTTCTTTTTTCGTTTAAGTGAGCCACTGAGAGCAGCCTTTGTTTTTGCCCATTCTTTCAGTGACGCATCATTTCTCATAAAGGAGCAAGTGTCACTTATCTCAACTTTCGAAGCAGATATTTCCTTTGCCGCAACACCACAATTTTCCTTTAACATCGATACGGAAGCCTCATCATTGCCCGAAACAGTTTGTTGATTCTCTACCTGAGAAATCCTTGAAACATCCTCCTTCTCCGCCGTCCCTGGAATACTCAGACCGTCCCTAACAGAATTTCCTATCTCATTAGGCTTGTCATTGGCAGAGTTCAGAACAACAGCAACTTTGGGCTCTGTCGGCACTTGTTGATTGACAGTGGCACCACCAAAAATTGGTGAAATGCTAAATGAAGTGTTCCCACTAACCAACTTGGTCCAGGAAGATTTATGCCGCCACGAAGCACCTCTCCCTATGTTGGTCGAAACCACGTTTGAGCTGGCAGGCTGAGCTTCTACAAGACCCTCTGTTCTCTCTCTGCACGACATGTCTTCAGATTCTCTATCTCCTTCCACGTTTTCATGACTGCCATCGGATTCCGGTTCACTTGGAGCCTCAGATCTCCATTGGCCTCCATCAGTAGAAGCAATGCCATTCCTTTCCGTGTTCTCCCTCTTGCTATTAGAATCTGGCACATTTGGAGCTTCAGATCTCTGCAGGTCTTTCTCAGTAGAAGCAACATTAGGTAATATGCTTGAGATGCTGAATGAATTACTCCCTCTATCACCAACAAGTTTCCTCCAAGAAGATTTTTGATAGCAAACATGCGCACTTGACTGTCGTTCACCTAATTCTGCCTCAGTAGGCTGAATTGCCGTACGTTTGCCCTTCTTATTTGAAGGTAATTGCAAATTCCCCTCCCTTGCAATTGCAGAGATAGAAGACTCAAATTCCTTTCCTTGGCTCTTATAACGAAGAAGCGACTTCTCCTTTTTGTTTGGAGGCTCATTATCATTTCTTTTCTGTGAATTTCCACTGCTTTTATCGTGAGAAGGCAATTTCTTCTTCTTGTTTGGAGGCTCACTATCATTCCCTTTCTCCACCGTAAAACCATCCTGAAAAGATCGCCTTTTGGATATTGTTTCCTGGATCTTAGAAAAAGACAAAGAAAGAATATCGTGCCACAAAATTAGTTAAGAATTACAAGGGAACAAGGAAACAAAGCAACACAACAATCTGTTATGCTGTTAAGGCATACCTGATCATTGACTTGATCACCTTGTTGTCTTCCTAACAAAGTCAGCATGTCGCTTTCCTTTGCGACAACATTGAGAATGAGGTTGTCATCTTCATCTGCTTCATCTTCATCATGGAGGTCCTTACTCAATTTGAAAGAGTTGTCCCCACTATCGGCCAGCAAAGTCCCATCATTATTAGAACCGTCATTTTGCTTCTGAAAGAGGGTATTCATTACTTTGTTCATTATACTAAGCTCTTCCCGGTTCATCCCACCACTCTCTGCTTCCTGGTGACGAATGCGTTTCTCATTTTCAGTAGAAAAAGGACCAGAATGCTCTTCGCAGTCACAAAAATACTTGGGAAGAGAAGGAACTTCGACGCGCTGGAAACTGTACTTGTGCTTGCCAGTTCCACTGAAAGGTAACAATTTCACCTGCACATCAAAATCCATACATAAGAAGAACGGAACAGTAGCCCAATTCCGTGCTCTTTTTTTTTTTTTTGATAACCGTGGTGTGCCCAATTCCGTGCTATTACTGCTTAGTAGTTGCTAGACCAATTCCTTTCTAAGTTTCTTTTTCTTTTTTATTTTTCCTTTGTTGGCTTAAAGAAAAAAACATAGATTACCTTTCTTAATCTGGGGAAAAAAATCCGGAGATTGCTCTTTTCCACAGTGGGAAGACTCCGAGGCACTTCTGCAGAAGCCGGAGCATCGGCCACTGTAGCAGCAGCAGCAGCAGCAGCATCTTCAACCCATTCTCGTCTCAAGCGGTTGGGATAGTGCTCTTTGGCCTTCTCAAGCCTAAGCCTCCCTCCTTTCCACACACACCCATTATACTGCAACCAACATCATTTTCATTAATAACTCGCAGAAAACCAACTTCTTTAATTCATTGTTGGCCTAAAAATATGTATCCTAAAAATGAAAACAAAAAAATAATAATAAATTAGTAAAGCTACCAATCTTTAGTGAGTTAAACCCTAAACCCTTCACATTTCTTTTCTGTATTTAATCAATTGGGAAATCAAACAAGTGACTAAACAGGATGTATATAACAACAATCTTACTCAAATTCCACATTCGATAATCATCAAACAAACAAACAGAGAACAATACAGATTACTAACTGCAATTTTTCTGAGGAAAAAAAATGATATAAAAAAAAAAAAGAAAAAAACAACAACCACCACCTTAGCAAAGAGCTTGCTGAGGGCTTTATCGGAGGAAGGCGAGACGTCAACGTATGCAAAGCTGCGGCCTTTCGTACGGACGAATTGGAAGTCGTCGACGGATCCGCCGCCGGCGAGCTCGAACATCCGTCGGAGTTCCTCCCCCGTCACGGCTTCTCCCAAACCCCCCACGTGAATCCTCACCGACGATTTTGTGACTCCTTCTTCCACTTCCATTGTCGATCAATTCAAAACCCTAACCCTAGCTTCTCCACAGATTTTGGGGCCGAAAGGGAGGATCGAGTGAAGTTGGCTTTTTATCAATCTACGGGCTTTCTCTGTACTGCACCAGTGTATCACATTCAACAGAAACACTTTAGTCCCTCTTTTTTTATTTTGGTAAAAACAAGCCCCAACTCTAAAGCGTGTTTAGTTCATGAATTCAAATTATGTTATTAGAATTATTTTTTATTTACGTATATTTTTTATGAGAGAAAATACTGTAGCGAATCACGAATTATAATTCGAATCAGATACCAAACGGACTCAGCCCTTTCCATTTATTGCTCTCTCTCTATTGTAGGGGTTGTTTGATTGGGGGATTCGTACCCCGATTTAAATCATGATTCATGGTTCGCTACAGTATTTTTTTTCATAAAAAATATACGTAAATAAAAAATGATTTTAATCTCATGATTCTAATTCATGAACCAAACGTCTCATTAAATTTTTAACGGATTCTACACCCTGATCTCTTTTTTAATGAAAATACCAAAACATCCTAAAAAACAAAACAAAACAAAAACCATGAGGTAAAAGCAAACATTGTATTCCACGTGACTGAGAAAATTCTTAATTATACCTCTAAAATGTGTTTTGATAAGTTTTTCTAAAACTATCCATAATTTTATAAGAATTATCTAAAAGACTAAAACTATCAATTTGAGTTAGTTTTTGTTTTTACTGTTGTTGGACCCTTTAGAGGGCAACTTTAGGATTTTTGAGACATAAGTCTTAAAGGTTTCGACGTTACCTCTAAAATGTGTTTTGATAAGTTTTTCTAAAACTGTCCATAATTTTATAAGAATTATCTAAAACTATCAATTTGAGTTAGTTTCTGTTTTTACTGTTGTTGGACCCTTTAGAGGGCAACTTTAGGATTTTTGAGACATAAGTCTTAAAGGTTTCGACGTTACCGATAAATTTTCGTGACTGTAAAAAATTAGAATTTTGCCTTTAGAACGCGTTGTTGGGCCGTTTTCAAAAACTACGCAAAATAATATTTGTGCCTTCATAATTTTAAAATTTCGGGCCGTTCTGAGACCGAGCCTCGTTTTTTGCAAAATACGAAACTTTTAGGAAAAACATGCACAATTAGAAACAGTTCTGATTTAGAAAAAATAGATGAGTTAATTACATATTTAACTCTAAGGTATAGTTAATTACAGATTTAGGAAAAACAGATGAGTTAACCAGCGTGATTAGAAACGGTTCTGATTTCTAGCAAATAATGTTTTCTTAAACGTTTGAATTCGAATTTTATAGGAATTGAAAGTTTAAGACATAGTTTCATAAACGAGGTTAAAAAGGAAATTTTAAAATGTTTACAAACTTATGGTTATTTTTTAAAAATAATCACTAAGTGTTTCCCGACACCAATTTATAGTAATAAAAAATATGACTAGGGGTAAAATACAATTTACTAATAATTTTCTAATAGGATCGGATTGAGAATTTTAAAAAACACTAGATACGGGCCCAATACCTGTACTAGGCTGGTAACTTTTCGAGCCTAAAGTCTGACATGCTGGTGTAAAGGAGCATCGTAAACATATTGTAGACTAATGGGCCTTGATACAATTTTAGGCCTAAACTAAAAAATAATATGAATTGGTAATTTAGACACGGACCGTGGTATGAATAATTAATTAAAAGATTAAGTTATCAATCTATGACCGAATAAGGAAAGGTAATTAAGGAAAGGTAATTAAGGAAAATTAAACAATAAGGATTTATTTTTAATAATCCTTATAATATGTAAGAAATCAAATGAATCCTTTTTAAATAAATGAAATATTTCCTAAGTATGATAATAAATTCTTAAATAGATTAAGCTAACTAGACTAGCTTATATTAAGTTAAACTCACACTATCAGTCGGTTTTCTTTATAGAACACAATAGTAGAGGTTCATCTCGGCGAGTAATATAGTCTCGACCAGCTGATAGCAGGTAAGTGGGAATCTCACCTACCGTATGAATAAGTTTAAATCAAAATGTTATACACATTTTATGTACATGTTTATGCTTAAAGTTATAGTATATTATGCCATGAAATATTGCATGCTCACTAATAAGATCAATAAGACTAATGAGAATATTAAAGAGTGTCATGTCAACCATTCGACTTACGGGGTGGATTTAAGGCCCGAGGATGCTATCATTCAGTGCATGAGGAAGTAAAATTTTCATTTAGGGTCACGGTATAGTTTGGGATCTTGTAAACCCTTTATACCCGCTGATTGTGTGCACACTTTTCAGTACGAACACTCGGGCTCATAAGATTAATAAAACAAGTTCATAAAAGAGTATAATTGGTGCCTGCATTATTGACATACTTTTAAGTATTATGTTTTAATTAGCGAGACTTAGCTTCTACTTACTGAGTATAAACTCACCCCTATGATGTATTTTATATTGTAGGAAAACAACCGATTAAAGGTGAATAATGGGTTGTTCACAGCGGTAAGTGGGCAGTGTGGAGAATGAGAAATGGATACTGCTCGCATTTTAATTTCACAATATGTTTTGTTATGATAAGACTTTTTAATTATATGTACATAGTATGGTTTTAAGAAGATTGAGACTTCTTAGATAATTTAAAAACTAATATATGTTAATTAATATTAAAGTGAAGTTTATTTTCCTTTGTTATATATGATATATAAAAAAATATTTCACAAATTCAGTTTAAATAATTCAAGTATTTTAAGCGATTACATATTCAGTGAGTTTAAGTGAGAGTTACTTAGTTAGAGTCATCACACACTTAATCTTTTTTTTTTGTTTTTTTAATAAAAATTATAACAAAGAGATTTAAATAGGGATTGATTAAAAATTCAAGAGGCAAAATAAAGTTTGAAAATAAGTCTAAAATTTAAAAGTGTAAAAATAACTTTTGATGCTTTTACCATTTTTTTATTATTGCATGGGAATCCCTTATACTAATGTTTGGCAGGAAGGAAAAAAATAAGAGAGAAAATAAGACAAAAACCTCTTAAAGTACACGTGTTTGAATTTTTATTTTTTACTTTTAATGAATATTATTTTTAGTCAAATAATTATATTATTAAAAAATGTATTAATAAAGAATAAATGGTGAAATATAGACTCATATACTATAAAAATAAGTTTAATAATTTTCTCAAAACAGCACGAAGTTTGTTGGACCTCTTTTGTTGCAAGTCTATCGACGTGGAGGTTGTGGCTTTCTTAGCCTTTTTTGGTTGGTTCAAGTG
Source organism: Morus notabilis (assembly GCF_000414095.1). NCBI lineage: Eukaryota > Viridiplantae > Streptophyta > Magnoliopsida > Rosales > Moraceae > Morus > Morus notabilis. The sequence goes on from NW_010367012.1 coordinate 333,634, forward strand.
AGTTAATCATCAGGTGTGACAGTACGTCGGATGAGAAAGACTAATGAGACCACGAGTGTAATTCTTACTAAACAATGTTAAATTTTTAATTTTAATAAATATTGCAAAGTATCCATGAATGGATGTCAGCGGTTAAAATTTGAATAAAAATGTCATTGTATATATTGTGACATGTTCTGTTACCATGCAACTGTTTCAGTAAATATTATGGTAGTAGCAAGGATGAAAAAAAATTAAAAAAAAAACTATAATATTTTTTTTGAAAAATTAAAAAAGTATGATACTTAATTGGAAATTGAAAATCTTTAATGCAAATAGTATGTTAAATTTTACTCAAATAGTTTTGATGATTACTAAAATGTTTAAAAATAACAATAATAAATAAGAAATTAAATTGTTTACACATAACAACAATAAATAAGAAATTTCATACTTTGGTTTTATAAATATTTTGAGTAATAAAATGTAAATCAACACTTTTTTTAGCATTTTGGTGTAAGAACATCAGGAATACTAACTTTAGAAATAAAAATAAAACTAAATATAAATATGTGCGTTAAAGTGTGTCCATTTGTGTCTATTTTAATCATTACATATTTTTCACAATAATTTTACACATAATTTATTAAACATATAAAATTATGCTCTCAATATAATAACAACTCTTTAAAAAAAAGATGGCTCCGTTTGAAGTTGTTTTCATTTTTATTTTTCATGTTTTTTAAGAAAGAAAAAATAAAAATGAGAGAGAAACGGTATTTGACACAATTAAAGACAGAAAATGAAAATGAAAACGATTTTTTGATTTAGTGTAAAATGAAAAATAAATAAAAAATAACTTTTAATCGTTTTTCATTTTTTGTTTCTGTTTTCTCATCTCTCGAGTAGAGAGAAAGAGAGAGATATTAATAGATTTTTTTATACTAAAAATAATCTCTTAAAAAAATTACCGAATACATTTTTAAAAATAATTTATATTTGAGATTAAAAACGCTTTTATTTTTATTTTCATGTAAAAATAAAATTATTTTAAAATAAATCCTAAATGCAGTCGATGCTTTGGACTAACAGCACAACACCACCAGCACAGTAATGCTACGGCGGCCTTTTAAACACGTACACGTCAGTTGTTCAAACTTCAAACATTAGACCTGCGTTGGTAGAGAGAGAGAAGAAAACCAACAGCCGTTTTGATATTTATAGTTGGAGCGCCAATACAAAAACAAAACATTTCAAAGTAAATCCAAAAATTTGCGCAAAATAAGGCACAGAGAGAGGGGAGGGAAAATGAAAATCAAATGTGAAAATCGGAACTAAAATGGACGACCCAACACAACCCTACCCTATTCCTCACCCTGCACAAACTTTTATGCCTTTTCTTTTTCCCCTAAATTATTAATTTAAATTTAAATAAAAAATATTTTAAAAAAACTCGATGAAGCTGAAAAGACAAAAATGCCTCTAAGGTTTTGGCAAATTTTCCAGCTCAGTTGCTTTTGTGTATACGCACGAGGCACGTGCACGGCCTTTCGAGGGTATGTCACGGAACTGTGTTGAGGGACCTCCTTTCCCCCCCCATAAATTATCGAACAAAAATAATTAGCATTATGAAAATTTGATTTGGCAATTATCAGGGTCTGAAAAGACAAAAATGCCACTAAAAGGAAAGCCAATTTCCTAATTAGTTTCTCTGCTCTTACGCGTCGTTGGAGGGTATGTTGCGGCAATTAAAAGTCTGAAAAAAAAGAAAAATAAATTTAAACACTGGTAAAAAGACAAGAATACCACTGAAAGTTCAGGTGAATTCCCCAGCTCAGTCACTGGAGCGTATGAAGCACGTGCGCGTCGTTGAAGGGCATATTAGGGAAACGGAGGAGCAAAAATCTTCGAAAGGAAAGTCTCCCCCTCTCTCCTTTTCATTCTCTCTCTCCTCTCCACCCACTCCCTTCTCAAACGCTCTCTCTCTCTCCGACTTCCGATCGCCGACTCGGTGCTCGCCTGACTCAGTTCCCGCTGATTCCCACTCGCTCACTCTCTCTCTGGGGTTCGTTTCGCCTCTCAATTGCGCTGTTTTCAACTTCACCACGACGTCGTTCCGATCAATCTAGGGTTTTCGCAACTCACTAACTTAATTCTCCGACGACTCTCTCAATTCGACTTCTTCAATTGCTCGATTCCGAGCTCTCTAGGAGTTGTTGAGCCACTCGCAGCTTCCTTCGTCTTCGTTCGGGTTTCGGAACAAGTTTTTTCTTCTGCAATCTCAATTTTGTGCAAAAATGGGGAATAAGTTCCTTTTGTGGAAATTAGGGTTTCTCTGGTGTATTGTCTAAGAGTTTGTTGAGAATTTGGAGTTTTTCTTGCTTTATTTATTGAATATGCTATATATTTTACTTAATAATTCCACAGCTCTGTTTTTCTTGTGTGTTAGTTTCGGGGGAATTAGGGTTTCTGAAAGAAGGTGAAGTTTCGGTTGTATGAAATCTAGGGTTTTCGGTGTGAAGTAAGAGCTAGGGTTTGAGAGATGTTTTATTCTCAGTTCATTTTGGCCAAGAAAGGGCCGCTCGGGACGATATGGATAGCGGCGCATTTGGAGAGGAAGCTTCGCAAGAATCAGGTCGCGGACACAGATATTGGAGTCTCAGTGGGTCAGTTTTCAATCCTTGATATGCTTTATTTTTTTTGTTTCGTTTCAATATTTATTGCTAAATTTTTAAGACTTTTTTTAGGCTTTACTTTTGTGGAAGTCGAAACATTGTTTGGTTTCTGTTGTTTGATATTGTTAAAAAGAAGGGGAAAGTTTCTAAATTAGTAGACTTTTTATGCTTTAGATTTGCGGAACTGCGAAACATTTTTGCGGCACGATAAATTAACATAGTAATGGGGTTCGACTTAAAACCAAATTTCTTGTTTGCTGATTAGCTTGCTTCCATTACCTAAGAGCAATTTTGATTATATTTTTCGTTGTTGAAATTTTGCATTTCTCGACTTAAAATAGTAATAATAAAATTTGAGATTTAGTTGCCATGTAAGTATGATGAATATATTATTATTATTATTTTGAATTTATTTTTAGACGCCCTTCTCTGAAGCTTTTGTTTAGTTGAATTTCAATTTTCTTTTATAGACTATTATTTTATTTTGGAGTGATATTTCTGATTCAATTTATGTTATGTTGTCTTTCCTTGTGTTCAAGTGGCCAATTGTAAGTGTTTAATTTTTTTTTAATAATTTAGGGGGAAAAAAATCTCTCAACACCTTTCTGTAACATTTACTTTTTTTTTTGTGCTGATTTTATTATGTTTTAAGTTTGTTGGTTGTGAAATTTATTTTAAATAACCAGGTAATCTATTAGGTTGAGTTACGTAAAATTGAAGTTTAATATAGCTAGCATTTACTTGCCGGGTCATTTTCTTTTTTTTTTTCAAAATTTTGTGTGTATCCAAATGCAACCTGTGGAGATTTCTTGTTTTGGTGACACAACCATTTCATTGTAAACTGTCAAAGTTTTTTATTTTTTTATTTTTTTAGGCAGCCATATTGCCTGTAGATACTACCATATATTCTTGTGATTTCCATTTCTGCTGCTTCCCTCCCTCGCTGGGTTATCCTTGTTCCTTGATTATGATGCTCCTTTTTTTTTTTTGATCTTTATATATCAATCTGCTCATCAAATTTCTGTGTTTATTTTCGTGGTACAGATTCAATCCTTTTTCCAGACGTCCCTATAGCTCTTCGGTTGTCCAGTCATCTTTTACTCGGAGTTGTCAGGATATACTCTAGAAAGGTGAATTACCTTTTTGATGATTGCAGTGAGGCTTTGCTTAAGATAAAGCAAGCTTTTCGCTCCACTGCAGTTGATTTACCTCCAGAAGAGTCTACTGCACCATATCATTCCATCACCTTGCCTGAGACCTTTGATCTCGATGATTTCGAGCTTCCTGACAATGAAATGTTACAGGGGTTAGTTCCAACATGTTTGAAATGGTATTTTGAAGTTGTTGTGATAGATCTGAACATAATTTTATTGACAAATGACATTTTTGCAGGAACTATGTTGATCATCATGTCAGTGCAAGAGAGCAGATTACGCTCCAAGATACCATGGATGGTGTGGTTTACTCAACATCTCAGTTTGGATTGGATGGTTAGTATTCTTAGATTGTTTCTTACATGTATGCATGGTGTTATTCTAACCAAATCAGAGTAGCATCGGACGAAATTCAGGAACTTGTAATATCAATTTTATTTGAGCTGTAGAGAAATAATAGTCTTTTTTTTCCCTCTTTTCCTTCTGATGTTGAGTCCTCCACCAAATTAGTGTTTTTATTTCGATTTCTTTCTCTTTCATCATTGATAGATTTCTCTTCATTTTATTTTTGGTGTTTCACTCGGTACTCTCTGCCCTTTTTTGCTCTCTGTTTTTCCAAACAAAAGTTGTCCTCTAGAAATTAAGTATACTGCTGATTGCAAATTGACGTTGCTTTAATGAATGAAATAAGTTGATTATTGGTTTTATGTTTCAAAATTGCAAATTAATGTCAATTTGCATATTTTATGCATTGTTTCCAGAGCGGTTTGGCGATGGTGACACTTCTCAAATTCGTTTGGACCTTGATGAGGTAAATATGATTCAGACCACTTTGAAAACAAACTTGGAAACTACTGATGAATTGTTTCTAACTCTCTAATGTAGTACAATTTTTTTTCGTACCAAGAAAATGGTGTATTGTTTATCATGATTTGGTTGGACTAACTAGAAATTCCTAGCTTGTTTGGTGTCAGTCGCCTGTCAAAAGTAAATCAACACTACTGTTGGTGCATGATGAAAGCTAGCTTTTGAATTGTTATAAACATTTTGTCAATCTAGTGTCGTCAGGTACGTGAACATAGATTGAGTTAGCTAAGCGCTGCACAAGTGCATTTATGAAGGGTAAAAGGAAGGTATTATAAGATTTCCACGAACTGTGTTTGGGAAGAAGTGGAATGTAGGAAATCAGGCTTTTAGTAACTTTCTTTTCCAAATAGATTTCTTTGCTTCCATGTATGGTCCAGTTAGCAACCAGACGTAATTGTAGACATGGATTACTTTTGTTGGCTGTGTCTTTCAATATTTATGGCTTCATTGCTATCTTTGTTTTTATTTTTAAATATATGCAGTTGGTCACATGAAAATCCCATGGGCACATTTACTATTATTATTATTATTATTATTATTATTATTATTATTATTATTATTATTATTATTTATTTCTTAAATATTCTGTTCTCACAAAAGCTTTGCCTACCTGAAAATGTCGACAAACAGGATCTGTTCTTAGGCAAGGTTGCGGCCAAAGAAAATAATGGAATTCCAGAGTAAGCTGCTTACATTTGTATAGCATGTAATTGATATGTATTCTTTGTTCTTCTAACACTTGTGATCATGTTAAAGTGTTACCTGTCAGGCCTTACTCCTTAATTGTGCTGGGTGGGGTGGGCTCGTGATACTTCTGTTGGTTGATTCATGGGATCATATAGAACTCTAATTCTTGTGATGTACCTTATCCATTCTCTTGTTACAGTACTGAACCACTGGCATCGGCTCAACCGATGACACCTGTCGAAAAGGATGAAGCTTATGAGGGAATATCTGGAACTACAGCACGAATGCAAACAAACAATGATGGTGACCAGGTTGGCTAATACTTCCCAAAAACTTGTGTTGCTGTATGTATGTGTGTGTGACTGTTCTGTTCTGTTCTGTTTTCATTTTTGTTTTGTTTTTGTTTTTGTTTTTTTTTTTCACCCTCTGTATGCCTATCTCTGTTTGTGTGGGGGGTTCAGGGATGGATCACCCATAGTTACTTGTCACTACTCTATTTAATGTATATGTTTATTGTCTTTGAAATAGAACAAAATTCAAGCAGCGAATGGAGAAGCTATAGTGCTTGCTCAAACCCCGCTTACTCCTGGATTTATGGAATGTCCAAGCCCTTCGAATGTTCAGGGGGCTCTGTCCTGTGATGGTCAAACAGAATCAAAAGACCATGATTTATTAGAACCCGAAGCACTGGAATGTACAGTAACTCTGAGTAAGTCTGATGCCCTTGAAACTGTTTCTCGTTCTGAGGAAAATGGCTACCTTTCTGGTGACATGGAGATGAAACAAGCGAAGACACAGGTACATTCAGCATCCATTGCAGTTATTAAAGAGAACATCTCAGCGGATAACGATCTGTCAGCACCTTCATCTGTCATGCTTGAGCATGTTAATCCCATTCCTCTAGAACCAGAATGTTCAAATGGAAATGTTAGTGCACTCGATGGTCCAACTAGGGTGGAAGACATACACAATGGCGTTGTATTAAACAACAAACTAACTGCTCACCATGTAGAGAGAACAGATGTACAATGTGCTGAATCTCCTACTTGCTCCCAGGTAACCACTGAAATGGACGATCCTGGTCGTAGGACTTGTTCAGCGGACGTTGAAATTCACAATAATACGGGAGAGTCATGCTCCCCTAGCAATGCATTGGCATCAAATGTTGTTTATCCACCAGAATCACCAGGTAGACCTGAAGTTGTGAATGTTGAAGCTCAAACACTTCAAGAGCAAAAAGAAACAAATGGTCTGAACCATTCTAATGAACACATGGGATCTAATGACTTGCCTGGGCTCCGTGCTTGCAGCACTCGGTCACAACTTGATGCGTCATCTCTTAGAGGTACATATATGGTTTCCCCCTAATTACCATTCGTTATTGACTTACACTTCATGGTTTGGGTTTGTCTATTGAGGTGCAGGTTTTCTCGGTATATGTGCTATAGTTGTGTAACGAATTCTTTTATTCCTTTTAGGTGAAGGGACCCATTCAACTGATATTCTAGAACCAAATGCAGAAAAAAGACAGCTTGTTGAGCCTGCAGGATCTGGAGAGACTCCAAATGATTGCAGGAAGTTTGATGAAGAAATGGATAATGCAGCATCATGTGATAATCAGTTGGAGAATGTAGAAAAATCTGCGGCTTCGGACTTGCCTGCGCCTGAAAAGATGCTATCTGCATCAGAGGGGCAAACTTGTAAACCAAATGAGTTGCTATTGGAGACCACGCCTGAGAAAGAGGTTTCTGGGGACGATGGGGGTGGTGCTGCGAGCAAAGCCATGTCAGGAAAGAAACGTAGTTTCACAGAGAGTACTTTGACAGTACATAGTTTAAACTCGAGCGAATCATTTGGTATGAACAAATCAAGGAGAACTGCAGAATACATTCCTGGTGATGATGATTTGCTGTCTTCTATATTAGGTACTAAACTTGCAACTCCCCC
>NW_010367012.1:340977-355497 GCF_000414095.1 Morus notabilis
TTTTCTGATTCTGTTTTTGTTTTGTTTTTTGTTTTTGTTTTGTTATTTATTTATTTTTTATTATTATTATTATTTGTAAATCTGTGTTATATGTACATGCCACTGTGTAGAATGACTGGTGGGAGGAGGATGGATTTTTGTAGCGTCTATTTTGGTAATGTTTCTCTTTTCATAGTATTGCTACCAAGTTTTTGACTAAATCTTACTGCTTGTTTCAGTTGGAAGAAAATCTTCGGTTTTAAAAATGAAGCCCACTCCACCTGCACCTGAAATAATATCCACAAAACGCCTTCGATCTGCTTCCCGTGCTAGTGCCTCAAAGAGGAAAGTGCTTATGGATGATATAATGGTTCTACATGGCGAGTATGTCCTGATTTCTGTGATAGTGACTTTTCGACCAAATATCATTCCTAGTTTGTCATGTTAGACCTAAAAGCAAGTAAGGAAATAGGATAGGTCCAAACAATGTAAGTCAAGTAGTATACCAAGTATTCAAGCATGAAATGTGAAACAAAAAGACTAGTATATGAAGTACAACCACTATGACATAGTTATTTTACCGAACAACATGACATAATGAATCCATGTGGCATGTGAATGGAATTGTCAGATATGGGGTTAACAAGTTGCATTTGAAACCACTCAGGAGCAAAGCTTTATATCCTTGCTGATTTTCCTGTAGTTTATCAAACGGAAAATGTGTCAAAAAATGCATGTTGAGTTCAACACAGCATAAAAAGCACAGTGGCATAATTCACAGGGTAACACGTAACTTATGGACATACTTTCTAGATATTTTTCGTGTTTAACCATCAGAAGAAAGCAGAGAGTTTCTGCATTTTACACTCGCAGGACTGCATGTAGTGTGAATAGTATACAATTGTCTGGATATATAATCTCTCTCCTTTAATCGAGCCTTGCAGCCTTTTCACACTGATGCATGATCTGCTTTTGTGATTTTATATTTGTGTGTTGTACATTTCTATTGCATGCTTTGTTCAAAGAAATCAGAATAACAATGCCTATACTATTAGGCAATTTTTATGACAGCCTAGTAGTCTAAACAGCATTTTGCTTTAAGATCTAGCGTGTAATGTTGTCCAGCCAGTCAAACTAAGCATGTTGTATCTCTTGTTGTTTCTCATGAGTTTGCCCCATGTTTTTAAACACTAACATCTGATTTCTCTCTTTAAATTTCTGTTTTGAAGTACAATACGGCAACAGTTGACAAATACTGAAGACATACGTCGTGTACGGAAGAAAGCTCCCTGTACGCGCCCAGAAATATCAATGATTCAGAGACAATTCTTGGAAGAAGAGATGTTTAGTGAACCCATTTTTACTGGTGAGTTAATAACAAGATACTCTGCTTGAGTTTGACTAAATACCTCTAAAAGATTGCTCTGATTTAATTTTCACATTTATTCCAGGTATGTCAGCAGCACTGATATTTTTGCACTGTGGAGTATTTGATTTGAGTAGGATAAAGGTTTCTGAAAATGATCAAGACAATGCTCCCATTGAATTGGCTAAGGATGTTGAGTCTTCTGTTGCCGCGAGAAATGATGTGGAAACACAGCCTGATAATATTCCTTGTCTCGGTGAGGATCAACACACTGAGAACAATGACCTGAGATCTCAACATGAAACCTTTGGGGAGGTAGCTGAAATGGAAATCGATGGCCAAAATGTTGAAGTGGCTGATGCTGCAGATCACATTCTTCATGGGATTGAATCACAATTTCCAACTGATCCCGTCTCTAATGATGCCAATGTGCCAGAAAACATTGTGCAAACAGATCTGGTGGATACAAAGAATGATGCCAATGCTTCTCTTCAGATGGATGCATCAAGCATGTCACCACAAAAGTTAGATACTGAACCTGTTTTGGGCGCATCACTAGTGGATAAAAGTAGTGAGGGAGTGGATACTATTGTTGCTGGACATGATGTTGAAATCAGAGTAGATACAGAGAAAGATAATGGCAATTTACATCCTTCTGAAACTGTAGGATGTGACAATATGGCCTCTGAAAACGGAGACCAATCTGTAGGAGGAACTGGAAATGATAATCTGAGTGTTATGAATCCAGATGAAGTCCAGGCATCAGAGTTGGGTTGTGATGAGAAGGATCTGACTTCTAGATGTGTGCAGGGTGAAGGAGTCAACTTAGATTCTAGTTTTCTCGTAGAACCCATTCTTGATGGAGAAAATGCTTTCTTGAATAAAGGAGAAACTTCAGACTTTCAGGAAGCTGATATGCCAAGTATCACGAATGCAGAAATTGCTGCTGAGTGCTCTACAATTGAGGTTCGCGGGGTAAGTTTTCTTCTCTCTCCTAAAGTTCTGAGTTTTATTGTGCATAAATATGCAAGTACTTCTAACATAGTGTACACATTTATTTTTATATCTTCAATTTATTTCCTGCTGCATCTCTTTTTGGCTCTCTTCCAATCAAGAATGTTCTTTGTTGTTCTCTCTCTCTCTCTCTCTCTCTTGCTTGTTTAATTTTTCTATTTCTTAATTATACTCTATGCCACCTTGTTTTTCGTTTAAGTTTCTCACCATATTCCTCGTAATTATGTTTCATGATATAATCAAGTTGCATATTGATTTTGTTCTTGTATTCTTCTGAATATTCGACTTATCACGTTCTATAAAACATGATTGAGAGAGATTTTTTCTTGTTCCTTTATTAGTAATGTGGTTGCCCGCTATTTTCTCAAGAGATGGCAGTCTTTTACAAACTGTCTTCGTCATATATAACTCCATGGGCAATATGTTTCCCTTTTTATTATACATATATGTTTCTTACCGTTGCTATTTTGTTTCCCATATGGTGCAGGATTTTGAAGATGTCACAATTGCAAATGACACAGGTTCACGTCTCAACTTGTTTCTTAATTTGGCTCCTCTGTGTTATAACTGCAACAATGGAACTTAAGTCACCTGTTTATTTATTTGTTCAATTATTATTATTATTTTTTTTGAAATTTCTCTTTCTTCTCTTTCAGAGTTTTTGAATGTAGATGATGATGAAGTAGCTGAAGATGACGAAGATAATGAGCCAGGCACCGAAGATACTCGTCTTCTTGAGAACACTGGATGGTCTTCTCGGACCAGGTATTATTATTTTTTTTAGGGATTGAAGCACATGACTAACTTTTAAGATTCTTTGGTAATAAAATGTGCGATATTTGTTTAACTTACCTTGAAGAGTTTTCATTGCTACTTTAGTATGTCTTGGGTTATGTCAAGGAGTTTCTCATTACATATTTCCTTGTTTGGTCTGTCCAATCTATGACTGCCAAAAGTTTTGTCCATTGTCCAGGCCCACTTGTAAATAGAAATAAATTCCAAATATTACTGGAAGGTTGTTTCTTATTAAAAAAAAAAAAAAAGAAATCCAAATGCGCTACCCTCCTTAATGATGTAATCAAACAGTTTTCTTCGTCTCCGAGCACCAGTTTCCGTTTGGGTTATGGTGCGAACTTATTTTGTTTACTTTGAATAATTTGTACCATTTGTTCTTATGCTGGATATTTTTTACATTTAAATTTTAATTATACAATTATGGCCGCTCTTATGGATTCTTTGGTAACTTATCTTCATCAAAATGTTTTGTGCTGTTCTTCTAGGGCTGTTGCCAAGTATCTCCAAACTTTATTTGACAAGGAAGAGCTGCATGGAAGGAGGGTTCTCCCCATGGACAATCTGTTAACTGGTAAAACTCGTAAGGAAGCATCAAGGATGTTTTTCGAAACTTTGGTAAGTTCTTTTCTTTGTTTCAAGTTTTATTCTCTTGCAAGACTCTTACATTGTTCCCTGTTAACCAGTAGTATAAACATTTCCACCACCAAGGGTGCCGCGGAATTGTGAAGTCTTGTGTGAATTATACATTCGTCGCTGGAATCTTTTATGTCATTTCTTCGAGGGGGATCGGTTTTCTTAATCGTGTAATTAACTATTTTTCAGGTTCTCAAGACGAAGGATTACATCCATGTAGAACAAGCAAAACCCTTCGACAACATTATTTTAAAGCCTCAAATAAAGCTCATGAAATCAGACTTCTGAAATCTCTTACATAGGAAAAGCAGATTACAGTTGAAACGACGTAGTGCTAGTTTGGCTGGTTGATTATTATCATTATCATTTTTTTTCCCTTCATTATTTTTATTTCCTTCTTTTTTTTTTTTTTTTTGGATAGTGTCCTTTTGTCTTTATATTTTTTGAATGGCAGAGATGGAGGGTTCTTGTTTGGATGAAGGGGCAGGGGAGAATAGGGAAAAAAAATATAATATTTAGTTTGATGTAATTGGTAGTTTAACAAAGGGTCTAGCACGTGTAGAAACAATGTTGTAACAAGGACTTATTTATGTGTATATATTTGTAACATATTACCCTTTCAATTGTAGAGGCTAATTTATTTGTTTGAATATGCATAAATTGATGTTATTTATATATTTATTTCTTTTTGCCAAGACGTAATGAATCTTATGATTGGAAATAGATAGTATCAGTTGCAAAACTCTTAGGGCATGTTTTTTTGTCTAAAAAACTTAAAAAAAGACAATTCAAGTTTCAACTTTATTTAAGTTCACGTTCTTTTAAGTTTTAACTTTATTCAATTTTATTCAACTTTATTTAAGTTCTAATTTCAACTCAAGTTATATCTCAAATTTAACTTAAAAATTATATTCAAGTTACACTTTAAAATAACAATTCCTTAAATTTGCAAACGTATGGGATTATCGTAATTGATGTTATTCCTAACATATTACCCTCGTCCAAGAGTCGTTAAAAGTCGACTTTCATTCACAGATGGATGTTGCAAAAAATTCCAAGTAAATGGATGTTCTCGTAATTCTCTCTGTTTTTTTTTTTTAACTTATATTTTTTGGATTGTTTACCCGTATCCGGACTTAAGAGTCCGTTTAGTTCATGGATTAGAACCATAAGATTACAACCGTTTTCAATTTACGTATTTTTTGTGAGTGAAAATAATGTAGCGAATCATAAATTATGATTCGAATTAGAGAACAAATCCTCTAACCAAACGGGTTTTATGTTTTAGAAAAGTCTCTTTATTTTCTACGCTCAAAAACTACAGAATTTAGAAATACATCTTCCTAACAACCCTTAAAGTATTTTTGTTTGTCATTTATTTTTGGCATTGTTTGCTTCGTAGATTTGAGTTTTTAATTTGAACTTAAATGTGTCATTTTTTAGGAGTTTTTAACTGTAGTAAAAAAATTAGATGTGACATTTTTTGAGAGTTTTAACTCTAAAAGTCGAAGGCCCGTTTAGTTTGCTGATTGAGTTTTTAATTCGAGTTGAGATGTGACTTTATATGAGAGTTTTTTACTGTAGTAAAAAGTTAGATGTGACTGTTTCTGAGAGCTTTTTATTATAGCAAACTCGAATCAGTAAAATGAACGGAACCCTAAAATTAAAAACTCAAATTGATAAAATTAACAAGACCTTTGTATTTTTATTGTTACCCGCAAAGGACATTTTGGGTCTCCAAATTATCGATTTATCTGAGCAATTTATTTGACTACCACGCGATTTATTGACTACATAATCTATTTGCTGGGGTTATTGTGCAAGACAAATCAAAACCAACAATTTGTCTAAGCAGGTGTCAAAAATCAAAATTAGCCACAATGTGGTGTTCGAGAAATCCGAGCGTTTGCAACGAAAATTGGAAATGAAGGTTGACTTCATTTGAAAAAAATAAAAAATTTACTTTTAAAATGCACGAATCTTGACTTTTACTCTACTCTTGACAAATATCTTAATAAATATAATATAATTATTTAATTAAAAATGTTGTAAATTAAGAATAAAATTTACCCTTAAAGACATGAATCTAGACTTTTACTTCTTATTTTTGATAAATACTCTTTTGTTAGTGTAATTATTTAATTAAAAAAGTTATAAATCAAGAGTTAAAGATCAAAATTCTGACGTATACACTTTCAAAGAGTGTTTGTCAAGATTACCCACTTCATTTTGGATGGAGAGAAGGTCCAAATGAGAACGTCGCATTCATCTTATTTATTTTGACAAATAATGGTCTCAGAATCACCTCCTGAACTTTTATCTTTAACAAAAGGGTTATTACAAAGCCATTTGCAATTTACCGTGGAAAGCAAGGCAGGCTACTAATAAAAGATACAATACAATAATGAACCAGGATACAATATAAACCAGGAAGCTAACCCCATAACTAGAATGCAATCTCCAAGCATACAAAATTGCCGGTTATTCCATCCATGAGAATTCAGTCACTCTTGCTTTTTTTACCTTCACCGCCTTTGAAGAAGCGCGAGAACCAATAAGCCGAGGATTTTGGGTGGCGAGTTAGGCCATTCTTATAGTCGACATAGATCAAGCCGAAGCGCTTGGTATAACCTTGAGCCCACTCGAAGTTGTCCAGCAATGACCATGCAAAGTGTCCTCTCACATCCGCTCCATCCCTGTGCATACGCAAATACAATTCACGGAAAAATACATGTGACCTTCAGTTCAAAATCTTTGCAGAGACTTTCTTGAGAAGCAAATTTTTTGGCTTTGATTGGAAGCTTTTTTGGAGAGCCAACGCTCTTTTGTCTGGTTATCCAAACACTCTTAGAAATTGCTTTTGGACCAAAAAGCAATGCCAAGCCGGTACTAAATATGAGTGCATATTATCATTACAAGCAAACTTCCTAGTTCGCCAGGCAAAGTATGTACAGAGATAGAAGTGAGAGAGGGTCAAAACGATGCAAACTAGAGTCAAACACCATTTGTAGCTACGTTCCATGAGATCAATATGCTACCAATTTTGATTGCTATCTACCGATTTTACTCAACAATCATGCATAAATAAGTATATACATTATTGAATTTGAATCCAAATTCTAGATCCATAGCCAATTTTATTGACATCTAAACATTCCATGTCTGGACAATCATATATACAGGATTATGAAATCATAATTTCTGCAAATAATATAAAGGGCTAATACCCAAAACGCCATGTGTTTTACCTAATATCACTTTTGCCTTCATATTATGCAAATGCCCAAAACACCCGTGTTTATAAAATTAGATTCAAGATACCCATGAAGCAAATAAATTTTTAAGGCCAGAGGAACAGATTTCCTAAAATATGGAAAGAAGAAAATCATCAAAGCATGTGGACATTTAGTGATTTCCTAATCGCACATGATACGAAGTATTAAAAGAAATTAATGACTGCTACAATTCTTAAGACTAGGAGGTTAAGAGACTATATGCATCATAACATAATAGAAAACGAAGTAAACCTACTTTATTGCCTGAGAAACCGCAGCAAGATATCTCTTAAAGTAGACGACTCGCAGTTTATCATCTAGCATTTCATGCAGCGGAGAGGTCTCATTTTCTTCATCGTCCATACCTGCAATGGCCATAACTGAAACTGTGAAAGAACCCAAGTTTGACTAGTCACATATCAAGAACTTTTACATTTCTTTCTTTCTGTAAGTGTTTCAGATTTGGGTTCCATATCTTTTGTTTTAAGTGTGTCATGGTATGGAAATTCAGGGACAGGAGAGTAAAAATTGAGATGCTAATACATGGGATGAGTAATGATCCATGTGATGAACCATATATATAGGAGGGTAAAATCTAAGAGTGTTTACCATTCTCAGTAACATAAATAGGGGGATTGTTGTATCTTCGGGCTATGTAATTGAGAACCTTTCGAATTCCCCAAGGAACCATGTAAAGCCATTCTGATGCGGCCTGCCAGATTGATCTTTCAGCAGATTGCAGACAATCTAATACGAAACAAGCCGTATTGTAGCATATTTTTTAAGTCATTTTAGCACAACTGGAAATCAATTACATAAAGTCAACTGTATCTCGACATAAAGGAAAATGCAGCATCTTCGTTTAACATGTAGAATTCCTTGATTTGAGTTTCTCAAACACACAAAAATTCTAGTTTACTACATGAGACGATAAATATGACTTTTTAAGATTAAGGACATGCAAAAGCACAATAGTGAATCTTGTATAGACCTCCGTAAGTACACACAAAAGATATCAGTTGGCACAAAAACGACAAATAGAAAGTCTATCCATTCCCATCAATTTAACAATAAAGTCCATCCATGAATTGTTTTAGATCCGATGTAGCATACTAAGCAGCACTCTTAGCTTCCAGCTATCTGAACAATAAATGTGTATGAGAGAGTGAGATCATTACCTTCTCACCAATCAGCTCACCACCTTCCCATTCAACTAACAGAGAATAGAAGTCAAGATAAAGTCTAATTAGGAACAAAAAAAAAAGGAAAAAGGAAAATATAGGAGAAAAAGAAGAGGCGGTGAATACCAATTCTCTCCATTGTTTGTGCTTTGTAAAAATCGCCTTCCTCAGGGCTTTCTTTTACATGAGAAATAAATCTTGTTGTATAATGATTCAGACCAACAAAGTCAAGAGAATTTGTAAGCAACTCCTTTTCTTCCTCTGTGAATTTGGGGAGTCGATGTCCAAGTTTTTCGCGCATGACTTTGGGATAGTCTCCATAATATATTGGGTCTAAATACCTGTAGAAGCATGAGGTGTAAGTACAAAACATTATTAAGGCAGAAATATAACCATTTATTTTTTTAAAAAAAGAAATAACTGAGTAACCATTTGAACATCGTATCTAAATGTTCATTCAGCATAGTCTTTTATCCTAGAAAAGCTTAAACCAAATGGTAAACTTGATATTGATATTTCTTTGAGAATATTGCAATATTACTACATCTTTAGCAGGAAAATAAAACACAAAAGCAAATAGACACCCACGAAACCTATACAATCCGTATCCAATATCCAATATATGAGAAAGAGCAGTGAGAATGAGAAATTTTCAAATCCAAAACCAAGAAAGTTAAAAAATAATTGGTAATAAATAACAATGTAATTAAGGGAAATTACCATCCGAGCTGAAAATCAATGCGCCTTGCAGCAGCAATTTTGTCTTCAATTTTATCAGAGTTAGCTTCTGCCCATTCACAATCAACAGTCATACCCACTTTTCCTCCTTGTTTTTCCTGAACGAGGAAGGATAAGGGAAAGGAAAAAAAAAAGAAGAAAAGGTATCCTTAATTCACATGGCATAAAGGAAAAAGTAATTAGAAAAAAAAGAATTATATAGTAAACTGTAGACTTTAAAAAAGAAAAATACAATGATCTAAATGAAACATACAAGCGTCTTCTGACTCATGAGCCATGCATGACTATAGATCATAGGAATACATCGAAGTACCCAATTGAAATGGTGGTCTAACTATGGTACAGAAAAGTTCTTAGTCTTTTAGGTCCCGTCTGTAGGTTTTTAAATCATTCTCCTGATTGGTTTTACTTCCACCTCCTACTAGTCCAACAACATTGAAAATATCAAGCAAGCAGAGAAAGACGGATGAAGCCATAAATGCTGAGAGCCGCAAGCTCATGGAGGAAGAGGGATTGGAGACTAGACTAGGATGAAAGAGGTCCAGACATGAAGTGGATTCATCATGAAAAGAAAAGGAGAAAAGTGAAGAACTGACGTGTAAATTGTCTTCTTCAAAATCTTATATTAAAAAATACAAAAGCATATGGTCATAAAAATATGAAGATCTAGAGGTAAATATCAAAATAAAGCTATACAAGGAACTTGACCTGTACTATGACAACTGGTCGTGAGCATCCAAGGCAATAAAATAAACTTTTAATAACCAACAAAACCGAGAAGGTGACAGAAAAATTTAAGACTGATTAAGTCAGAATCATCCTATTTCTAGCTCAAATCATTGTGTATGTATTGTAATATAAGATACCAAATAACAGATCCTCTAATCTTGGAAGTTGGATGTTCTGATCCCAAATGTAATCCATTGTGATTTATACACTACGGGGAAAAAACCAGTACAGAAAACAGCCTACTGAGACCAAATGTAATCCATCGTGATTTATACACTACGGGGAAAAAACCAGTACAGAAAACAGCCTACTGAGACCTAAGTACCCTAGGCGGAAAGGTTTTTTGGTCTAAAGTTAAATGCTAAATACTGCCTTCACTGATTACTAGATGAGAAGGTTCATGCAATGCAACAGCCGCTTCATTACTCAAGTCATGGGATCCTGAGCTCCCACCCTAACAGCCCATAAATGGCATCGCCCCGCAAAGGCATAATATAGTGGTAATAATAAAGGGAAAATTTGAGCAATATACCTTGTACTTGCTTTTGTATATGGAAACGGCAGAAGCATGAGCCAAAAGTTGATGGTGTGCCGCCAAATATGGTTCAGTTTCTGGTTTTTCTTTTCTTCCAGGAGCAAATGTTCCAACATCATAACCATTCACAGCAGTTTGAAGGGGCTCATTTAACGTAATCCAGTTTTTAACTCTATCGCCAAAATTTGCAAAGCAGGTATCTGCATAGATACTGAAGTATTTGCTGCATGTTTTCCAAATATCAGGCATTCATTATAATGTAATCTGTCAACAATTGATGACCATATTAACTAGATGGAAAACATGTGGAAAAGAGAGATTGACCAAAAACTTATTCTTCCTTGCGTATCTTCAAAAAAGAGAATGCAAATCTTCAGCAAAGTAATTGTGTTTTCCCTTTTGAAGTCATTATCAGATATCACATTACAACATTTGATGGATTCTTCTGTCCCATTGTTGTTGTATTACAATCCCCTCATTTTTTTCTTTTTTTTTTTTTTTTTTTTTTTTTTTTGCTAAAGCAACTTTTATTTGCAGAGTTTAAACACAAGGATACATAATGTCATCTTTAAAGGGGCGAGAAAACAAAACAAAAATATGATCAGAAGCAATAACACTGTTAGTAAATACTTTACGGTGTTGTGAAGAATTTATACTTACACAATCTCCTTATTCAGCCACCCGTCCAGTGTCTCATGAAGATGCAAGGGAAGATCCCAATGGTACAGAGTCACATAAGGCTCGATACCTGCATAAGGTGTCAATGGTACAACGTTACATACATCTAGATCCCTGCATAAACAAATTTTTAAATATAATGAAAATAGAAGGAATCCAAGCTCAAATGTTTTTAGTACCTTTTTCAAGCAGAGAGTTAATGATGTTATTATAATAAGTAATTCCTTCTTCGTTGACCTTGGTTCCCAAGCCATCTGCAAGAAAGATGTATCATAAAAAAATCCAGATGGAAACATAAAATGGAAACATAATTTGACACTGGTTTTTATTTTTTATTTTTTCTTTCAGACCATATCTTGAAGGGATATGAATACACTTATTCAAGATGGAAACTTTATCTCTTCGGGAAAAGAGGGAGGTTTGAAATTAGAGAATAAAGCTGATATATTGTCACAGATAATTTTATCGTCAAATCTAAAGAATGAATCCTGCAGCAAGTTTGACATGTAAACAATAAAGGGAAGTTATAATGACCGAGATGAATGCTTAAATCAACAAAGTAAAAAAAAAGAATGTAATAGCAAAAGAACTTGGAGTGGCCCAAATTTTTATATTTACACTCTCCTATCGATTATCATCATTAATATATTGAAGGTGACAGGAAGGCATGTACCAGGGAAGATGCGTGACCATGATATGGAAATGCGATAAGCATCAAATCCTAACTTGGCTATAAGTTCAACATCTTCCTGTAAATTTGTATTGAAATAGACAGTTAACAGAAAAAAGACAGCAAAAAATCTGAAAAGGTTTAAAGAGATAAAATACGCAAATCAAGAACATAATTTGATCAAAATTCTGGCATGAACTAAGATCCAACAATTTGGCAGCATAATCGATAACAAAGAATAAATGATCTAATTGTTACCATGGGTCCACTTGGCATGGCTTCTCAGAAGCAAACTTTTGGCCCTCTGGTTCGATAAGCTGCTTCTGGGAGTGCGTGGATAATTTTTCATAAGAGTTTTGGTGTTCCAGTCAAAGCCCCTAAATATGGCTTCTCAAGAATGTTATCCTAGAATACTTTTAAAACTTGTATTCGGGTTTAAATTAATACATGATAAACTCTGTAGTAACATTGGCCTGCTTGCTAAATACTATTTGTTTGTCCCGTTAAGCTTTCTTAAAAAGTGGTTCCAAAAATTGACTCTTCTTCTAAATACCTAAAAGCATGAGGGAAAAACTATCCCAGACCCACCTCTCCTCCTTTCCCAACCTTCAGAAAATGGGGGAAAAGAGGAACACATGCGCGAAAACTTCCAAAATTAAATAACGATAAAAGCATAAGCGCAACATTAATATATAAAATATGAAAGAAGTAATAAAGAAAAAATTCATGAGAAAATCACTTGAAAATCTAGCACAAGTGACAGAAACTGACCTTGTATCTGTGATACTGGTCCACTGCAATGTCACCATTGCTTCCATCAATAACGTTTCCTAACAAATAACAAATTAAGACCCATCAACACAAAACACTATCTGCTTTTAGATTTGCTATTAAAGCTAATCCACAAATTAAGACTAATCCACCTTTTTCCTATATATATTATATATAGAAAAAAAGGGCAAAAATGGAAGAAACACATTACCAGAAATGTGTGTAAAGGCATCCCAAATACAAGGACCTCTACCACCCTCATCGCAGGCTCCTTCAACCTAACAGTTTAACACCACAAAAAATTAAAAATTAAAAATTAAAAAAGAGAGAGAAATTAATATATGATCATTCATATTTTACAAAGAAAAAAAGATATATTTTTCCGCGATGAAACATCCAAATAAAGATTAAAAAAAAGAAGGAAAAACAGAGACAAAAAAAAAAAAAAAACAGAGTTGGCGATCGGTAGTAGTAAACATTACATGCAGCAGGTGAGTTATAGTTTTAAATCTGTAGTAATTAAAAAAAAAAAAAAGAAAGCAAAATTCAAAGAGAGAACCTGATAAGCAGAAGTGGCGACGCCGAAAACAAAGTTGGGAGGGAAGTCAGAGCGAGAGATATCACCATGATCGTTTTCTTCTTCTTGTTGTTCTGCAGAAAGAGCATTATTGTTGAAGAAGAAGTCCTCTTTCTTCACCATTTTTCTTTTCTTCTTCCTCTACTCTTTTAACTGTTGCTCTCTCTCTCTCTCTCTCTCTCTCTCTAAACCAATCTGCCTTTGTCGTTACTGCTAAATAATTTTATTAGATCAAATGTCATTATCAAATTCGATGCTATTTATTATCACTACTTGTGATCTAGTAATAGAGAACTAAACCTCCCCATAAAAAAATAAAAAATAATAAAAAAAGAACTAAAACTAGGTTATTCATTGTTTCAAATTTTCAATGTTGTAACGTGTACGTAATCATTGCATCACTAATTATAATAAATAATATAGTATAATTTATTATATAAATATATCTCATTATTTAATTATTAGTGTTATTTTTTCAAGCAAAAATAAAAAATAAAAAATTATTAGTGTTATTTTCTGTAACAATGTTAAATATTTCTTTTGGTGATACAACCATCAAATAAGTGGGCAACCTGTATGTTTAAATATTTATTTTGGTAGAAAGCAATATCTTTAAATCTACCACCAAACACAGTGATTAGTGAGATCTAGTTTATTTTACATTTTGCCATGCGATAATTCTTTTTTTTAAAATTTTTTTTCCTGGTTATTCTTGACCTATTCGTGTTACGCAGTCTTTGTGCTATCTTGTTAAAAGAATGTTTGGTTGGAGGATTCAACCATGATTTAAATTATGATTCATGATTTATTACAGTGTTTTTTCTCACAAAAAATACACGTAAATAAAAAATAATTTTAACCACATGATCATAATTTATGAACCAAACGTCTTCTAAGTTTTGTGCCTCTGCTAATCCATTTAGGATTGGCACAACATTGATTAATGGTAGTCTAAAAACAACCAAAACACACGGGGCTTGTTCTGGAGGTTGCAGACCATGGATGGGAAATGGTTTTTTGGTTTACTGATTTTGGAAGGAAGCCCTTTTTGGTTCAAGCTTATGTATTCTTTATTATTAACAATTTTGTTGCTTAGATGATAAGAAAAAAAATCATTTTGATATTCTATATTTTCTCGTAACATATCCAATATATTCTGCGTGTTGAAAGGTACTTTGACGTTTTTAAAAGCGCAATTTTGATACATTGACTCTGTTTTTTAGAAAATAAGATGTCAAAACTACTATTTTGTTATTTGATACCTTTACTCTGTTTTTTAGAAAATAAGACTTCTAAACTACCGTTTTCATTAAATAATGAAAATCAATAATTTTGAGATATGGCATTTTATGAAGGAGGAGCAAGATGTTCTATTCTTGGTGTTCTTTTTTATTTTATTTTTAATTTTCAAAATGTTCTTCAGATATTAAATAAATTGGTCAATTAATTAGAAGATATAAAAGAAATTTTAGCCCCATTCGTTTTATAATTTGAATCACAACTCAATTTTTTGTTACAGTATTTTCTCCTATAAAAATTTAAATTTAATTTTTTTATTATAGTGCTTTCTTTCACTTAA
>NW_010367013.1:0-17278 GCF_000414095.1 Morus notabilis
ATTAATTCTCAATTAATTATTTTCGAGTGTTTAATTTTTAGAATTCTGTCATTCTAAAATTCCCATTTTGCCCTTTGTGTCTTGTAGAATTAGTAGGACGACACGGGGACTAATGGACCTATGATCCCGAGCTCCAATAAAATTAATAATTAATTAAACACTTTAATTAATTAATTAATTATACTAATTCCAATAGTTACTCCACTATAAACTTGGAATTGCACTCTCAAAATTATAGACATAAATTACTTCTAAACAGTGAAGTGTCCATTTGACATAGTCGGGAGCTCCTACTGGTCCTAATTATATCTTTATCCTGTAGTACCATTAATTTTCTAATGGACAGTCATTCATAAGACACATTCATGAATTGGAGCTCCTACTGGTCAAAGTACCGAATTAACCCTCAAGAGAATTATTTATCTACTTTTATCTCAAGAAGGAATGGATTCCATCTCGTAAACAACATTCCCGGCTACCTACTTCATCATGTCTCCAAAATACAAGGAATAGGTTTCAGGATCTCAGAATCCAGACCGAGTAAATCAAAAGACACAAATCCATAAATAGGAGTTGGTTAAGAACTCAAGATTAAGCTCATTCTATATATGACCATCAATAGAGTCAATTAGAATTTCTATACTTAACGGAAATTATTAGAAATTTATATTGTGTCTGTGTCCTTGTTCCACATAATCTCATTATGTGAAATACACTCATTCAATATCTCGCCATATTAACAGTGTGGATAACACCGTTCCATTATAAATGAGAATGACATGTATTAATAATGTTTTAATTAAAGATTCCAAACTTTAATTAAATTTATTATGAACACCATTTTTTATTATTATCCTTAAACATTATCCTCTTGTATATAGCACTTATATACAACGTTTAAGATCACATAAATAATCATGGAATTTTCATTTGATATTCATGAAATATTCATAAATATATGCACATAAAATTATGAATAAACTCTTTTATTAAATAAATAATAAATATCTTATTGCATCTTATGCTTCTAGGACACCATTCCTAACAGAACTTGCCATCAGGGACTACACGATGAAAGTGGAAATACCGCAAGGATATCGACAAAAGTAGTGGGAGAAGTTAGACTTCAATTTTAGAAATACCTTGTTGTGAACAAATGTTTATTTCCCTCCAAGGATAAAGAGAAATTTGATTTCTAATTCCAAATTATTTGAACAATTACCTTTAATAGTAATCTAGTCCACATCTTTTAGAATGGTTCTGATATTTGTTCAAGATATTTGAAAAACGGTTTACACCGTGTTAAACCGATGCCTGGCTCACTGCGTAATGTTGAAATGTTCAAAAGTTATCGAACCTAAGAATAAGAAGCAAAAGATCTCTCAAGTTAAATAACACATATCTATGACATCTTAGACTTGGTCATATTAGCCTAAACATGATTGAAAGACTGGTAAAGGATGGTCCTTTATGTGAACTAAAAGATAGTAAGCTTCTAGTATATGAATCTTGTCTAGGAGGTAAAATGACCAAGAGGCCTTCCACGTTGAAAGGAGAAAGAGCCATAGAACCTCTTCAGCTGATACATTCCGATGTATGTGGACCGTTAAACGTTCAAGCAAGAAGACATTATGAATCTTTTGTCACCTTTATTGGTGACTATTCGAGATATGGTTACGTTTACCTAATGCAATGGAAATCTGAAACTTTTGGAAAGTTTAGAGAGTTCTGAGCTGAAGTTGAAAAACAATTAGGTAAATCAATTAAGACACTTCGATCAGATTGAGGGGGTGAATACCTGGACCAAGAGTTTTGGTATTTCTTGATTAAAGAAGGTGTGGCATCCTAATTGACTACACCCGGTACACCACAACAGAATGGTGTTGGTGAAAGGAGAAATCAAACTTTGCTCGACATGATAAGATCAATGTTGAGTTATTCTTCACTTCCTACTTCGTTATGGGTTATGCCCTAAGAACCACTATGTATATTCTGAATCTAGTACCATCTAAGTTTGTACCAAAGACACCCCTAGAGTTGTAGAATGGTCGAAAGCTAGCTTTTAAGCATATTCGCTTATGGGGGTGTCCGGCTCATGTCATGAAATAATAGACTGGGAAGTTGGAACCAAGATTAGAAATATGCATATTTGTGGGATATGCAATGGAGAAAAGAGGGATTATTTTATATAGTCACAAGAATCAAAGGGTATTTGTATTGACTAATGCCACATTTCTGGAGCATGACTATATGATAGTTTTTCAAGCCCATAAGCAAAGTACTTCTTGAAAAGTTACTTTCCAGTAAGATTGGACCACAACCAACAAGAGTTGTTGGAATGCTAAGAGATAAGACCACGATTCCTAATCAAACTCCTGTGGCACCTCATCGTAGTGGGAAGGTAAGCAAGTTACCTGACCGATATACCGAGGAAGCACAGATCGTCACTCCTGATGACGGTAAGGAGGATCTGTTGAGCTTTAAGGTTGCAATGGATGACTTTGATAAGGAAAAGTGGCAAGCAGCTATGAAACTCGAGATAGAGTCCATGTACTGCAACTCAGTTTGGCAACTTGTAGGTCTACCTGAAGGGGTAAAACCCATTGGATGCAAGTGGATCTTTAAGAGAAAGGAAGGAGCAGATGAAAAAGTAGAGACTTATAAAGCAAGGCTAGTGGTTAAGAGTTACACCTAGAAATAGGGAGTTAACTATGAGGAAACTCTCTCACCCGTGGCCATGCTTAAGTCCATCCAGATACTCTTAGCCATAGCAACATATTTTGAATATGAGATATGACAGATGGGTGTCAAAACAGCTTTTCTGAATGGCTATTTGAGGAAACCATCTACATCGATCAGCCAGAAGGTTACATAGAGGAAGACCAAGAGTAGAAAGTCAGCAAGCTGTAGAGATCTATTTATGGATTGAAGCAAGCTTCTAAATCATGGAATATCAGGTTTGATAAGGCTATTATGTCTTATAGATTTGATCAAAATCAAGATGTTTCAAATGAAAGAAAAGAAGATGTTCTTATTCTTTACAAGCCTGAATATATGATATTCAGTGGGAGTAGTCAGTCGTTGTCAGTTGAACTCAAGATTCGATCATTGGGTAGCCGTGTAGTGTATCCTTAAGTGTATGAGGAAAACAAGAAACTATAAGATAGTTTAGTCAGTAAAAGAGGTGTCTTTAGCTGGATACACAGACTTTGACTATGAGTCATGCATGGATTTTGAGAGTCAACATCCAAATCTGTGATCACACTAGGTAAAGGAGTCATGATATGAAAGGTTGTTGGCAAAGTGTGATCGCTAATTCTATCATTAAGAGTTAATGTGTAGCAGCTTGTGAAGCAGCAAAAGAAAGCAACCTAACACTATAAATTCTTAACTGATCTGGAAGTTGTTCCAGGCATAGATCAGTCATGGACACCTATAAAGTTTTAGAATTGGAGACATATTCTACCTGCTTTAGGACAAGTGGGAGATTGTTGGGAATGGTGACCTAGAAGAATGAGATGTAATAGGATATTTATTATTTATTTAATAAAAGAGTTTATTCATTATCTTATATGCATATATTTATGAATATTTTATGAATATCAAATCAAAATTCCATGATTATTTATGTGACCTTAAACATTGTATATAAGTGTTATATGCGAGATGATAATGTTTAAGGATAATAATAAAAAACGGTGTTCATAATGAATTTAATTAAAGTTCAGAATATTTAATTAAAATATTATTAATACATGTCATTCCCATTTAGAATGGAACGGTGTTATCCACACTGTTAATATGGCGAGATATTAAATGAGTGTATTTCACATAATGAGATTATGTGGAATAAGGACACAGACACAATATGAATTTCTAATAATTTTCGTTAAGTATAGAAATTCTATTGAGTCTATTAATGGTCATATATAGAATGATCTTAATCCTGAGTTCTTAACAGACTCCTATTTATGGATTTGTGTCTTTTGATTTACTTGGTACGAATTCTTTCTGAACAACTTTCATATTATGTTTCTCATTCTTCTTATTCTTCTTTACAGATACCGTACCTTTATATGAATCAGTTTATGTTTTTCATTTTCTTGTCTTTTACTTCTTATAGGTCCTGTCCTGTTGTACCATAACACGCATAACCAGTGAGGAGTGGGTTTGCTAACCAATCCAAGTTAGTCAAGTTTCATTTCTTTTACAGTCTCATAATAACCTTTCCTTCGAACGTTGGTACAAACAGGACGTTTGGTCTCTTACCGTTTATCAATTTTCCCATTGAAAAGGTAATTTTAGTTAAATCTTATGACTTTATGCATTTTTGAGTAATGTATCATGAGATTAACTTTTCATTAACGTTTAACTTTTTCTCCTAACTTGACATTGACTTAACGTCGATACATATTTCTCACAGGATAAAATTCTACTGCTACTTAAGCCTTATAGATACATGCATACCATTGTATCTAACATTCACCTTGTATCTAACATTCAAAATTCTACCGTATGCAGAATTTTTGTGCAACATAGAAAAGTAAGCTTGTTCGTAATATAGACAAAGATAAAACTATTGTACTTACAAAAGTTTCGCTAACGATGCGTCCTTTGTCTAACTTAATGCTTTCCGACTTCGATCATTAATCGATCCTATTGTATAAATTTCCGATCGTTAGATTCAAAATCTAAGATCAATCATTACATTGAAATTTAATTCGGAAAGGTCTACAATCCTTATGTTTGGCATTCAATCTCAAAATATTTCATATCCCTAGAATTTGCACTAAAACCGTTCACTTTCCTCAGTCATGGCCAAATTTTCAATTTCGGTCCAAAACTGTGAATTCTCATTGTGTTCGGTTTCTATACATCACCGATTATCGAATCACCTTACTTTTCACACTTTAATCCATTATTCCTCTTAATATCCGGTTTTAGTTCAAAATACTCAAACTAAATTTCTGCTGAGTTCCGCCTATTTCTCCATATTTCCCGAGCTAACCTTAGCTCGTTTTATCCGTTATTTCTACCATCAAACACCATTCACATACTTTCTCTTTCAATTACATCACAATTCTAGGGTTTCCTCATATATCCATAAAAATTCTCCATACCAAGAATTTCTAGGAACAAAAGCTCAATAACCTATAATTCATCCTTAATTCACTAGTTATCAAGTTTCTTAATCATCACAAGCTAATCTTCCTTTTGAGTGAAATTTTTTTCATCTTCTCCCTTATACTCCACGTGCAATGATGGTAGAGAAATAACAAGAAAAATTCAAATTTTCACCTTAGAAAATGAAGAACAAGCTTCGGTGACGCGAACTAGCGGTGTCGTTTGGTCAATTTCAATCAAAACTCATTTTTTGCACTTTAGATGAATTTGTTTCTCTTCCTTTCTCTTTGGCTGTGTTCCCTCTGTTCTTAGCTTGAAAAATGAACATTTCTCACGTGATATACCTTTAATGAACCGACCATACATAAAGCAAAAGTCTAAAAACGCAATTTTGACTTTTCCAAGGACCTTTTTCCAAAATTCCATAAAATATCCCCAAAAATATCTTTCATTTTCTTCTCCTCCAAGCTTGGCCGGACACCTTTCATGCCACATGCCTCAATCTCAGCCCTTCATCCAATTTTTCACTTTTAATCTCAACCATTGATCATTTAATAATTATCCTATTATGGTTCAGTTTAATTC
Source organism: Morus notabilis (assembly GCF_000414095.1). Classification (NCBI taxonomy): domain Eukaryota; kingdom Viridiplantae; phylum Streptophyta; class Magnoliopsida; order Rosales; family Moraceae; genus Morus; species Morus notabilis. The sequence continues at coordinate 5,710 of NW_010367013.1, forward strand.
ATATCCGGTACGCGTTTTATCCGCATTTTTCAGACGTTGGTCAACTTAGTCAACCTTTACCATTCTTGACTAACTTTTTGAGGGTGACGTTTTGGTCGACTCTTGGTCAACTCAAATCAGTCAAAACTCTAATTTTCTCGGTTCAGCCTTCCGAACCCCTTTTTCGTTCCGATCGTTTCTAAAACCCTAAAATTGATGTCTTTCAATTCTTTTCCATTTCTTAAACTTATCATTCATGTGTTTACCCACTTGTGGGCTTAACATAACATTCTATACTTCTTTCTTAAATACGGTCTAAAAATCAGTAACTACTTCGTAGTTTAGAAATTCCTGAACTTTAACTTATAACTTGCTATTCCATACTTATATTAACAAATACTTATCATAAAAGTATTTATATTAATGATACAAAGGATTCTAGGAAATATTATCCTATACAATAATTCCAATAAATTTCTCGGTCATGACAATATTTGAAAGGTTTCATGTGAGTCGAAGTAGTACAGATTTGAAACTAAGTTACACTTTTTTGCCAATGTCAACCTTGGGCCCTAAATTCATCTTAGATGATTTTGACACCACTAATTATCTTTTTGACCGTTGTGCCATATTACAATGTAGAAGAATGCTACTTGTGGCTTTTCTTAGTATTTCAATTATTTGAATATGGGTATCAATATGACTATGTTCGCGTTTATATTGAAATATGTTGGCACTTGTGAAATTTGCTTAGAATTTTGCCAAGAACTATAATATCTAACTGTTCTTATTGGTACCAATCTAAAGGGTAAGAAAAGATTTAAAGAGGAACTGTACTATCTAACTGTCATTATCAGTACCAATCTGAAGGGTAAGAAAAGTTTTCAAGTTATACTGTAACTTCTAACCGCTCTTACTGGTACAAATATGAAAGGTAAGAAAAGTTTTAAAGTCATACTGTAACTTCTAACTGTTCTTACCTGCACCAATCTGAAGAGTAAGAAAAGTTTTAAAGTCATACTGTAACTTCTAATTGTTCTTACTGGTACCAATCCGAACGGTCAAAAAACAACACAATTTTGACACGTGGCACGCCCATTTCTAACTGTTCTTACTGGGCCAATCTGAACGGTAAGAATGAAACACAATCAACATTTGTCCTCGATTTTAATCACTCTTACTAGAACCAATGTATAAAGATTTGAAACTTAGTTCAACATCACTACTAAGTTAAAAAAGTCATCCTTGAGGGAAAAAAAACCATGTTTAGTGTAATCATGGGAGTCTTGTATTATGGTAAATCTCGACCGCTATCTTCTAAACAACACAAACTAGATTTAGTGCGATCCTAAGAGGCAATCATTATATTTATCAATCATAATTTGAAAAGTTTACATCATGGATGCATCATTGTCTAATGTAACTGTTGGTTTTCGAAACTTTTTTGAGGTGCGGATCGTGTATCACAAAAAATTTTCACAAAACCATTTGAATATGCTATAGATTATATTAATCTATGCCCAAATAAATTAATCTCATTTATATGCAAGAAAAGATACCTTGCTAATGATTAGGAAGATAACTCGAGGTCTTTGGCCAACGAACGTTCGCTCCAAAAGCTTTCTTAGAACACCTAAGCCTTCCTCGTCTACTCCTTAATTCCGTAAGATGATGTGTGTGGGCTCAAGGTATAACTATCAGAATGATCACTAGCTTATTTTCTATCCTTTGTCTATCAACGCATGTATGTGAAAGAACTGGAAAATTTTGGAAGAACTTTTCTGCTCTTTTCTCTCTTAGAAAATTCGGCCAACTTAGGGTAATAGAGAGAAAAATCAAGCAACCATCTCCAATTTCTATTGATTCCTATTTATGGACAATTAGGAGAAACCTTTGCTCCTAGACAAAGAAAAATAGAAATTGGCAACTACTATGTTTTTAATCTAATTAAAAACATAGTTTCTCTTTTTCTTTTGGAAACAAAAATTGTTTCCCCTTTTGCAATAGGTGTGGCCGGCCATCTCCGAGGAAGGAAGGAGAAAATTCCTTCCTAATCCTGTTTCCAATTTAAGCTTAATTTCAATTTCAAATAAAGTAACATCGTACTTTCCTTATTGAATTTAATTGGAAAAACTTGTCAAACAAGTAAACCGGATTACTTAGAGGGCAAGCTGATGTCACACATCCCATGTGGTCCCACCACAATGTGACACAATAATTAAATAGTCACATTATTTAATATATAATTAATTCTCAATTATTTATTCACAAGTGAAATAAAATCCCGATAATTCATCTTGTCTTGCAAATAATACAAGGATGACGGGGGGACTTATGGACCTATAATTTGGAGCTCTAATAAAATTAATAATTAATTAAACTCTTTAATTAATTAATTAATTCTATTAATTCTAAAAGTTAATCCACTAAAAACTTGGAATTGCACTCTTGAAATTATAGACATAATTTACTTCTAAGAACTTGAGGCGTCCATTTGATATAGTCACTACATATAGATCGATCCAACATAAACATAATTAGAGTTAGGTAAAATCTATTAACCTCTCTAATTACATCTTTATCCTTGAGTACCATTGATTCTCTAATGAATAGTATATTCATTAAACACATTCATGAATACGAGCTCGTTACTTATCCAAGTACCAACTCAACCCTCAAGGGAATTGTTTATCTTCTTCTTCAAAGAAGGAATGGATTCCATCTTGTATATTAGCATTCACAGCTACCCATTTCATCATGTTCCCAAGATACAAATAATAAGATTTAAGATCTCGAAATCTGTACCGAGTAAGTCAAAGAACACGAATCCACAAATATGATTCTGCTAATAACTCAGGATTAAGATCATTATACACCATTGTCTGGTTCTAATCCTCATAGTACTAAAGGTCATAATCGTTCACAACTTCAGTCCTTTTCCAGTCTTCTAGAGCTAATGACGCTAAAGTTCCTGAAGTCTTTCTGCTAAGGGCGTCAGCTACTACATTAACTTTTCCCGGATGATACTGCAGCATGAAGTCATAATCTTCCATGTATTCCATCCATATCTTCTGCCTGAGGTTCAGATCTTTCTGAGTAAACAAGTATTTTAGACTCTTGTGGTCAGAGAAGACCTGAAACTTTGCTCCATAGAGATAACATCTCCATATCTTTTGAGTAAATATCATCGCTGCTAGCTCCAAGTCATGAGTGGGGGAGTTTCGTTCATGCGGTTTCAATTCACGAGATGCATAGGCTACAACGTGTCCACCTTACATCAAAACACAGCCAAGTCCACTCCCCGAGGCATCAGAATATACCTCATATGGCTCGTCACTATTAGGTATAATCAGGACTAGTGCACTGGTCAGTCTGGTCTTCAATTCTTAAAAAGTATCTTCGCATTCAGTATCCCATTCAATCTGACTTCTTTCTTAGTCAACCGAGTCATTAGTGCAGTAATGCTCGAGAAGACTTTTACAAAACGCTGATAGTATCCTGTGAGTTTGAGAAAACTTTGAATCTCTGCCACATTCTTCGGCCTTTCCCACTGTAGCACCGTCTCGATCTTAAAAGGATCTACAGAAATCCCTTGTCTTGATATCACATGTCCAAGGAACTTCACTTCTATCATCCAGAAGTCACACTTTTATTTCTTCGCATATAGCTAGTGTTCACGAAGAGTCTGAAGAACAATACTGAAATGATGCTCATGTTCTTCCCAAGTCTTCGAATAGACCAGAATGTCGTCGATGAAGACAATCACAAATTGATCTAACCGAAAGACCCAATTCATTAGATCCATGAATGCAGTTGGGGCATTCGTCAACCCGAAAGGCATCACCAGAAACTCAGAATGCCCATACTGAGTTCTAAAGGTAGTTTTCAGAATGTCTTCCTCCTTAATCTTTAACTAATGATATCCTGACCTCAAGTCAATCTTAGAGTAATACTGTGATCCACCCAACCGATCGAATAACTCATCGATCCTCGGTAGTGGGTATTTATTCTTCACAGTTACCCTATTCAATTGACGATAGTCAATGCACAACCGGAGAGATTCGTCGTGCTTCTTCACAAATAATACAGGTACATCCCACGGGAAAGTCTTATTCTTTATATACCCTTTTTCTGTTAATTCCCCTAGTTGCTTCTTTAATTCTCTCATTTCTACAGGTGTCATTCGGTAGGGAGGAATAGAAATAGGTGTCGTTCCCGGAATCAAATCAATTCTGAATTTAATCTCCTAATCCGGCGGTAACCCGGGTAACTCATCCGGAAAAACATCCGCGAACTCATACACCACAGAAATTCCCATAATATATCCAATTACCTCGGGTTCACCTTCTAGAGCAAGAAGGAAAGATAAGCAAGCTAGGTTCCTACATCATCCAACGCTTTATCTCAACAGTCGTTCTTCCAGGACTGGGTTCATGTCCGCTTGGTAAGTGATTACCGCCCCAGAATTCGTCATCAAAGTCACCCTCCTACGGTAGCAATCAACAATTGCACCATATTTTGACAACCAATCCATCTGAGCACCAAGTCAAACAGACTCATCGGAAGGATTATCAGGTCAGCTCTCGATCAGCTCTCGATCGCTCTCGATCGCCATGTAGGGTTTCTACCCCTTGTGTGTGGTGCCAATACTGGATAGGGAAGGAAGAGAAAATCATCCTTTATCCTGTAGTCTAATTTTAATTCAAATTCAAATTCAAATTTAACTCAAACTTAAATTAATTTGAATTCTAAATTGAACAACTTATCAAATAAGTTTAAAAGGATAAATTTAAATTTTGTTCACAATTCAAATTCAAATATAAATAATCACATTATTTAAATAATAATTAATTCTCAATTAATTATTTTCGAGTGTTTAATTTTAGAATTCTGTAATTCTAAAATTCCCATTTTACCCTCTGTGTCTAGTAGAATTACAAGGACGACACGGGGACTAATGGACCTATAATCCTAAGCTCCAATAAAATTAATAATTAATTAAACACTTTAATTAATTAATTGATTCTATTAATTCCAATAGTTACTCCACTATAAACTTGGAATTGAACTCTCGAAATCATAGACATTAATTACTTCTAAACTGTGAAGTGTCCATTTGATATAGTCATTGCATATAGATCAACCCTCCATAAATAATTCATAATTAGAGTCAGGTAGAATCTGTTAACCTCTCTAATTATATCTTCATCCTTGAGTACCATTGATTCTCTAATGGATAGTGATTCATAAAACACATTCATGAACCAGAGCGCTCTTACTAATCCAAGTACCGAATCAACACTCAAGAGAATTATTTATCTACTTCTTTCTCAAGAAGGAATGGATTCCATCTCGTATAATAACATTCCCGGCTACCTATTTCATCATGTCTCCAAAATACAAGGAATAGGATTCAGTATCTCAGAATCCGTACCGAGTAAATCAAAAGACACAAATCCACAAATAGGAGTTTGTTAAGAACTCAGGATTAAGATCATTTTATATATGACCATCGGTAGACTCAATTAGAATTTCTATGCTTAACGGAAATTATTAGAAATTCATATTGTGTCTGTATCCCTGTTCCACACAATCTCATTATGTGAAATACACTCATTCAATATCTCACCATATTAACAGTGCGGATAACACCGTTCCATTCTTAATGGGAATGACATGTATTAATAATGTTTTAATTAAAGATTCTGAACTTTAATTTAATTCATTATGAACAATGTTTTTTATTATTATCCTTAAACATTATCTTCTCATATATAACACTTATATAGAATGTTTAAGGTTACATAAATAATCACGAAATTTTCATTTGATATTCATAAAATATTCATAAATATATGCACATAAAATGATGAATAAACTCTTTTATTTATTAAATAATAAATATCCTATTACATCTCATGCTTCTAGGACACTATTCCCAACACTAGTATCAAACAATACATGTGCTAAAGAGTGGGAGATTAGAATCATACCCTCAACCACCATGTTGCTAGCCTGTCCTCTAGAACTACCTCCTGTTAGGGTATAAGCTTGTCCTTGTGCTTTCCCCTTCCCTTTATCACCAATATTAGGCCGTTGTGTCCCTGGCCTATATTGTTGTGGTGGAGGTATCTACACTGGTCCCGACACTTGAGGCCAAAACTGTGGATATTAAGGCTGACGGTAGGTTGGCACATGAGGGTATGGCATTGGCATTGGCAGCTGCGCCTGGTAAGGTGGCATGAACTGCGGTGGCCTTTCCTGACTGTAGGAAGTGTCACTCTGGGGCTGTTAAGTCGGCAGCTGATTCTGATTAGGATAGTTCCTCCTAATGTGACCAATCTGCCCACAATGACTTGGTCTTGATTACGGTTTCTTCTACCGCTCTGTTATGGCCCACCTGAAGCAGAAGGTCCACCAGAAGCAGAAACTCGACCAGCTGCTTCCTTGCTTTGCTAATAAGCTAGGTTATCTTGTTCCACACTTGTGGCAGTAGCCACCTAATCTTGAAAATTTTGAATTCTTAGAGCCACCAATGGTCTCCTTCCAGAATTCTTGAGGCCTTTTTCAAATTTAAGGCATTTCAAATGCTCATACTGCACCAGAGATGGCGCAAAGCGGGACAAGTCATTGAATTTTGCCTCATACTCCCTCACCGACATATGACCTTGTAGCAAGGACATAAATTCCATTGCTTTTTCATCTCGGTAACTCTGTGGGAAGTATTATTCATTAAAGATAACTTCAAACTGCTCCCAGGTCATTCCTGCAACATCAAGCCTTCTCCTCACTTGTTTCCACCAAGTACTTGCTTGGCCTTCCATCTTATACACTTTGAATTCTATCCAATATTCCTCCGGCACTCCCATAGTGTTTAGGTGTTTAACTATGGAGTCAAACCAGTACTCCACTTCCTGGGGTCCTCCCTCACTATTGAATGTGGGGATAGGTGTACGTCTAAACTCACAAAAGTAACTTTACTTCCTATCCTCGGCTGGTCACTCATTCTGAGCTTGAGTGGCCATCCCTTGAAAAGCAGCATACATGGCATCCATGAATTCTTGATTCTGTGGTGCCGGTTGGTTTACTGATCTATGATGCGGCGGCATCTCCTTTAACTGAGAAGAAACTAGACTGTTTAGTGGATTCCTGATGTCACACATGTATGTACAATCCTGTGGTTCCTAAACCTAAGGCTATGATACCACTCTGTCGCGCCCCGAAGCCGGGGTCGGTGACGTGGAGGCTCGATTAGGAGTTAAATGTGATTAATATAAAATATTTAGAAATTTCTAAACAAGCCTCCTGTTTAGCTAAAAAGACAATATAAGGAAGAGGTTAAAACTCAAGCCTCTAACATCACTCAGGGCTACACCCATAGGATCTTCAGTATCGTACATACATGAACATGTAAATAACATTACAGACATCAACCACAGTCTAGAAATCCAAAGATCAAAGTTTACAAAATTTACAATTCTTACATTACTTATAAGGGGGACAAATACAATCCTCTCTCAATCGGACGGTAGCAATCCAACTTAGCTACTCCGTACTGCTACAAATAAAACATGAGTGAAAGGCCCAGTAGGATATAATTTGAAATAAATTTATAAAATAATAAATAAATGAATAAACAATGAAATAAATATAGACATTCAGTTCCAACACAACCGCCGAAACCTCACATCCTTTTTCTCAAAGGAAATATAACTGAAAATCTCCGTATTACAGGCATCAGCAAGTAATTTATACTATGATAAATTACTTACACAACCACATGCATAAGCCTTATCTGTGACAACCCTAACTTTTGGTCATCATCCTATGCTCATACTTACCATTTCTTAACCTCTATGACAACCCTAGTTATAACTTCTTAAAATTTCGGGCCATTTTTTTTTCATTCTTACCATGTACGTTAAAATGTTGTAGCATTCTGACAACATTCTATTACATTAGTCATCAAAATACATAAAACAATATTTTATTTTACATATAAAGTTCAGCAGCGTTTTCAAAACACGTGATGCATCCACAACCCACTTGCCCACATTCCGCTGCTACACCATCTCTGCATGCCTAGCATCAAGTTTTAGGGAGCCGGTGCCTTAACCGTGCTTCCTACAACACGAGCAAACTTAATGAGCTTTCGCTCAGCAAGTATGAATAGGTCATAACAGATGCAATAATTATGCATACCCATATATGCATTCATGTCATATATCATAATACATTCTGTACTACTAAAACATGTATGGCTTATGTTCTTCTTCTTTCATTACATTCTTTGTTCTACTTTCATCTCATTTTAGTCGTTCACATCGTATTTTCACGTTCTGAACGACTTTCATTTCGTGTTTCTCATTCTTTTCATTCTTCTTTACAAATACCGTACCTTTATATGGAATGGTTTCTGTTTTTCATTTTCTTGTCTTTTACTTCTTATGGGCCCTGTCCTGTTGTACCATAACGCGCATAACCAATGAGGAGTGGGGTAGCTAACCAATCCAACTCAATCACAGTTTCATATCTTTCATAGTCTCATAATAACCTTTCCTTCGAAGGCTGGTACAAATAGGACGTTTAGTCTCTTACCGTTTATCAATTTTCTCATTGAAACGGTAACTTTAGTTAAATCTTATGAAGTTGTGCATTATTGAGCATTTTATCATGAGATTAACTTTTCGTTAAAGAAAAGTAAGCTTGTTCGTGATATAGCCATAGAAAAACTATTGTACTTACCAAAGTTTCGCTAACAACGCGTCCTTTGTCTCCCTTGACGCTTTCCAACTTCAACCGTTAATCGGCCCTATTGCATAAATTTTTCAATCGTTAGATTCAGAATCTAAGATTAATAATTACATTGAAATTTACTTCGGTAAAGTCTACAATCCTTATGTTTGGTATTCAACCTCAAACCATTTCCTATCTCAAGGATTTGCACTAAAATCGTGCAAATTACTCAGTCATGGGCCTAATTTTTTATTTCGGTCCAAAACTGTGAATTCTCATTGTGTTCAGTTTCTAACCATCACCGATTATCGAAACATCTTTCTTTTCACACTTTAATCCCATATTTCTCTTGAAATCCAGTTTTAGTTCAAATTACTCAAACTAAATTTTGGCAGAGTTTCGCCTTATTTTTCTCATTTCCCGAGTTTTTAATAACTCGTTCTACTTCTGATTTCAGTACCTAAAGTCAAGATTTACATTCCTGAACACAGATTCCAACATAAAATTGAACAAAACATATGTTCTTTCTTAATCTAGGCTCATGGATTTTCGATAGAAATCCACCAATACTTTATTCAATCGTCTTAACACTTACACCGTTAAACTCTTATTACGATACTCTACAAAACCTCAGTTTCAATTTTCACTTTAACAGAAGTTTTTCTGAGATGGGTTACTATTCATTTAAATCAAGAAAATATAGAATTCTCACGAAAACTCTAAAATCTTACCTCCAGAAGTTGAGGTTTTTCTCTAGAACGCCTTAGATTACGTTTCTGTTGGACTGAATGGAAGAAATCTCAGTAAAAATGCTGGATTTTCCTTCTCCGTCTCTCTCTCTCTAATATGTCTTTTTTTTTTCTTTACTTTATTGTCGCATGTTTTTTTTTTCCTTTTCTTTTCTCTGCTATTCTTACATTCACGGCATTTGTAATTTTGAGGTTAACTTGAGTTATCAAGTTGACGTGAGTCACCACAGCTTAAGCATATAATGCCAAGTGGTGTTATTGCATGTGCAACTCATGTCCACCATTCACCGCATTAGTCATTACTTTTCCCCCTTTTTTTTCTTTTTACTTATCTCACTATTACTGTGAGAGTATATATATATATATATATTTAGATAATCTAATTTTTTTTTAAGAAACGTACTTAGAAATAATATATATATATATATATATATATATACTATAACTTCATTTAGCTTGCTTTTGTTCTTTGCCAAATTAAAGATACGTGCTAGCAAATGAGTGGATTCTATACTCCTCAAATTTTTCTTGTCGAGACCTAACTTTCCGTTTCTCAAAACGAATCTCTTTCCGGTACTAATAATTTCACTACTCATAACTGATATTTACGAATTTCCTTTGTAAGAATATTTGTATTATAACTTTACATATTTCAGAAAATTTTTCCACGTACATAAAGTTTCTACCTAATATTTTTTTGATTACATCAAAATTCTACTACTTACTATTTCGGAAAGAATTTCGGTCAAATACTGGACTGTCCGGATTAGACCTAAATTTTTCCCGGTCATTACATTATCACCCATGGGCTAGGTTCCGGGTTCTGCCCCTAAGGATGCACTCTCCACATCCTATCTAGGCTATCAGCCGGTTTACCGATTCATAAGATCTCTTGTCTTAAGAAATCATTCATTAAACTTTATGAAACAGTTCATTGTAATTCCAATAGCTAAAATCAAGCTATGGTGTTAAACATGCTTTTCTTTCGCAAACATGCCCTTTCTTTAAAACATTTGTAAGGCCATAACTCTTTTAAAATCAGGCTGCCAAAGAAAGGGATAAGAAATCCTACCTCTCAAATACCAAACCTGTGGCTAGCGGTGCACTATTCCGGCTTTCGCTTCCTCGAGCCCCTCAATCCGAGTCCTCAGCTAGTATTGAGACAAGACAACACTTTAGGATCCAATTCTCATTCCTAAAGCAATTCAATATCAATTATATCCTTTGATTTCCTATTAGTGTGCCATAATTCATTTACCAATTTCATAAACCATTTCATGTTTCAAATCATTATTCCAAGGGTTTTATTCTCAAAACATGGATTAAAGATGCTAATCTATTTACTCTAGATTCCCAAATGAAGCTAATTTAGGTTCTCCCCGAAACTCAGGGTCAAAATAGCATTTTCAGGCAAAATAGGGTCAAACCCCGTGTACACTTTTCGACCGGTGACAGAGCAGTGTAACACCACCGGTCGACCGGTGGTGTGTAATTTGATCGACCGCATAAGTCGACCGGTGGAATCAGTGCAGCCGGTCGACCGCATAGCTCAACCGGTCTAGTCGACCGCACAAGTCGACCTGTGGAGAACAACAGGACGAGGAAACTCACCAAAATCAGTCCGAAAACTTGCAATTTTAGTTCCAATTTGAAATATCTCAAGGGGAAACCACTAGATCCAGATTCTAAGTACTGAATCTGTGGCGACCCTCCTATGAGGCCGCCACTGTAACTTAAACTTTAACTTGTACTTACTGGGGTTTCTTAAAATTTGCGGAACATTTTTTTTTTTTAATATAAGAAAGAATACTTTCATAATTTGTAACAATAATTTCAAATAAGTGAATCACTAAATTTCTTAAAGCTTTTCTTAATTTCAGTTAAGATAAAACGTTCTAAAAATATCTTTCAAACAGAGCAGCATTTGAACTCCTATTTCAAATACTCTTTAAAAGCCTTTCTAAAACTAGCCAATTCAATCAGGCCATTTAATTTTGACTTTAAAACGGATTTCGTGAGAAATCTTAAATTCAAGTACATCTTAAAGCCCTTTTAAAATCAATCGTTTAAATCGTCATGTTTAAAATTTGTTTATTTGTTGCATG
>NW_010367013.1:28317-41568 GCF_000414095.1 Morus notabilis
GGAACTTCCGCCGGCGATTGCGGCTGATTCCGGCGGGGTTGGAGGTCGTGCCGCATGTCGTTGAACTCAGCTCGTCGAGATCTTTCTATTGACACCGGCGGTGTCAAAAATGGAGGTCGGAATCTTAACTTGAGTATTTGGCCATTGATGGTTTGTGTGAGAGAGAATGTGAGAGGAGAGAGAGAATGAGCGAGAATAAGAGAAAGAAAGTGCAAGAACCCTAAAAATTTCACTATATAAAGTATCTGATTAAGGTAAGATTACGTGCCTGATCTTATCCTCAATTATTTCCTCTAAACAGATTAAATTTATACTGATTAGAGGTAATTAGTTTAGCTCACGTAAGTTAATCTACTACTTACAGTCCAATATCAATTTCTGAATAATTCAATATTGTTTTATATTCTTACTCGCGTAATATTTCAAACTGTTTCAAGTCTTAAAATTAATTTTAGACTGAACAAATTCTAAATTTTAATTTTCTGTATTCTATCCCGAGAATGACGTTTCTGACAGTGTCAACTCCCGAACTCATATTGTATCCATCTACTATAGGTATTTATCTTGTGACTTTAACCTAACTGTTTGGCAATTAAGGATTTTTTTCTTCTTTTAAAATGTCAGTGCGTTTTTTTTTTATATGCCGCTAACATCGTGCTGTGCTTAGAGATTCTTGAAATTAAGATTCTCAAACTATACTTGTACTGAAAATTATTCCGCCTTAAAATACGGCGACAATTTATCGATCGAATTTACTTGATCGAAACATGAACTTAACATGAAATTTGCTATAGAATTTAGGAATACATATATTAATTCCATAAATCCTCCATTCACAATATAACATAATATTTTCTAAGAAAATCCTTAGCTTAAAAATACATGAATTGTATTATTTAAGGTCTGAAATTTTCTCAGTCATTACAGAATCAAGTCCAAAGAACCTAAGATCTCCGATTTCTACCATGGTTTTACCTAAAATCCATGAAAATCCGTTTTGAACCAAAATAAGTTTTTAAATTCAAAAAAGTTGAGATTCAAGAGAGGTTTTTAGAAATCTTACCTGAAATCCTTCTCTTAACGTTGAAAACTTCTTTAAATTTCTCTTTGGTTTGAGATTTGGTTGTTTTTGTGTCAAAAACGAGAGGAGAGTGAGAAAGAGTGAGATAACGAGAGTGAGAGACAGAGAGTGAAGAATGCACGAGAAGGAAAGGAAAAAGGAAAAGAAAAAGGAAAAGAAAAAATAAAGAAAAAGGAAAAGACAGGTGTCCAAAATTGAAAGACAGTCCAAAAAATGTGTGTACACACACTCTAGGTGAAAATGTAATTACTGAAAGTATTTAAATACCTTGGAATTATTTAAATTTACACGTCAGAAACATTTATTAAATAATAATTAATTTATTAAACCAGATTAGGCACACTAATAAATCTCAATTACCTTAATTAATTCCATTGAATTCTTCGGGGTGTTACACGAATGTAAGAATTGTAAACTCGGTAAACTCTGATCTATGGATTTCTAGACTGTAGTTGATGTCTGTAATGTTATTTACATGTTCATGTATGTACAATACTGTATATCCTGTTGGTGAAGCCCTGAACGACTTAGAAAGTAGGCCAGGTCCCGGAACTTTCTCGTAATTTCAAATGTTTGCAAATTTCATAAAATATTTTACTTTCGATCCTGATTATGATAATTTCAAATGTTTAATCACGTTTAACTGCTAAACGAACCTTCACGTCACTGGCGTGACAGAATGGCGCCAATCCGAACAGTCAGAAACACATAGAATCCATACTTGGACTCTCGGCCATTTCTGACCATTTTGACTGGCATCAATTTGAATGGTAAAAAACATACAGAATCTATACTTGGACTCTCGGCCATTTCTTACCGTTCTTACCGGCACAAATCGGAATGGTCAGAAACACACTGAATCCATACTTGGACTCTCGGTCATTTCTTACCATTCTTACCGGCACTAATCCGAATGGTCAGAAACAAATAGAATCCAAACTTGTACTCCTGGCCATTTTTGACCATTCTTACTGGCACCAATCTGAACGTTCAGAAACACATAGAATTCATACTTCGGCTATTGGCCATTTTTCACTGTTCTTATCGGCACCTATCTGAACAGTCCGAAACACACAAAATCACGGCTACTAGGAAAAAAATATACTGTAACGCAATTTATACATCCAAAATATGTTATAAAAGCCATATTTCTATAGAATATTACAGAAAAAGAACAAAGTTATACAAGTCCTCAGTCAAATATACGTTCTTAAATATTATATGTATTGTAATAACAGAATCCACTCATAAATGGCCGCGGGTTGTAGTTTGAGGATCAGTAAACGGAGTTCTTCTGTACTTTGAATTTTTTTATTGTCTTTTCATTCATTCATTAAGTTGCTCGGCCTCAACATTTTTGTCCATTTCGTTCAATTCCAACATATTATCTCCCAGAGCATGATATCCGCAATCATCACCATCACCAACTTACTGATGGTTCCAAGGACCGTGAATGTGGTGTCTCTAACATGCATCGAGTGGTTGGCATTGATGGTAGTGGTGTCACGAGTTGCTGGTTGTTGTCATTACTCGGCTGGGGTGGAGTCACACTTATTCCTTCAAAGCTATTTTCAGACTCTGTGTTTGACGGTTCCACATTTCGACAACGTTCGCTCGGAGGGGGAGAAGAGGCTGGTGTGGTCCGCTTTCGTGCCACATTAACTTCAACCTGTTAAGACGACTCTATCAAAGTAAAGAGTAATGCATATACCATATTTAGAATGCGACAACATCAAAATATAAAATTTAATTTACTAAACTTTAAATACGAAATTTAGTGTACTACATTCCTATTTTATTTTAGTGCTATCCAAACTTAGCACAGATCACATTTTCGTTCTTTCACTTTTTCTTTTTTCTCATTTGTTTCTCAAAATTAAACATTTAACAACCAATTATGCAAATAAAAAATAAACAAACTCAATACTTTAACATACCAAACACATTTCTAAAACTAAGACACGTATTTACATGATTTTACACTAAATATTTAAAAATAAATGTCATAAAACAAGTCAGGCATTTTGTCGAACATGTGATGGACACTAATGTAATAACAGAATCCACACCAAGAATACAAAACCAACAACCGAGATCACGAAATAAAAACATAAAATAAGCACAGATACTTCACAGTGAGGAGTGAGGAGTGCCGGGAGGAATAGCCGGAGTAAGGAGGTTACCTTCACAGTGAGGAGTTGTTTGACTTTGCCGGAGTTAGTGGGTTGCTTTTGGGACCGGAGAGACTGTGGAAGCACGGACAAGTGGCAGGGTGCTGGAGAACCGGTGGATTCCGACGATGTTAGCGGCAAAAGGCAATTTTTTTTTTTTTTTTTTTTGGTTTTGGAAGGAATTTCGGTCGTTTTTTTTAAACTGGGGTTAATTTTGTAATTTTACTTAAAAACTGAAAGAAAACAAATAAAAAAATTAGTTTTTATAACGAGGTCATTGCTTACAACATGTACCATTTGGAGGTCGCTGAGTAAAAAAATCCTTCTACATCTCTTACAGAAACATCCCCCCCTTTCTCTCTCCTGTTTATCTTCCACGTACACACACAAACGTGGAAGTGGTACGTACAGCTCAGTTTGGACTTTTCAGATAAATTTGTATGAAGGAAACATGTCTAACATGGAAAAAGCGAATGGAGCTGAAACGTCTACACATGCCCCATTAAACTCGGAGATACGGACGCACAAAGTTACTTTTCACCCGGCACTGCAGCTATCGGTTCTCTCTTCATGCGCTTTATATTTCTTTTTTTTTTTTTCCTAATTTAATAGTATTGTCTCTTCATAGATTTTGGCATTCATACATCGATTGCTCCCAGAATGTAAGTCCGATTAGTACTGGAGAAACTGAGATCTGGCGACATTTCGAGATAAATGAAAGATGTCAACTTCTCATTTGTGAATAACAGCTTTAAGATTAATGATTTTTTTTCTTGTTTTGATTGAAGATATGATTTTGTTGTATTATTGCTCATTTCGTTTATGTCACAAAACACACACATGCCAGATCCGTACTTGCCCGGTCATGCTGCGTAGTGGAGTGATCAAAAGTTTGACAGGACTCTGGCATGCTCCCCGTTTTAGTGAACGAGGGTTTTCTTATTTTTTCTTTATTGTTTTCTATTGTCAAAAGAGAAAAGATTTATTTCTATTTTGTAAAAAAAAAAATTAAAACTGTACTGTATGCTTAAAAAATAAGGAGATTTCTATGGAAGGATTTTAAAATATAAATTAATACCGGTAAATCTCTAATTTTGTCAATATAAAAAACTCTATGTTTTACATTTTCTTCTATATTTTTTTTTTAATCTTAATGTGATTTTAATGGGAACTATTAATTGGAAAAATATAATATTGGTATGAGGCCGTCTTGCAAAAGAATAATGAGGAAAAGAAGATTTTATTTTATTTTATTTTGCAAGGAATAAAAGGTGTTAATTAAAGAAAATAATCTGAGTTGGTGGTGGTGGTGTGGGGTTCCAAGGGGATCCCGGAGGTGACAGAGGCTGTACACTTGCAATCCTTAAAGTCAAATCTCTTGACGATGACCACCAAACTAAGAGGCTTATTGGCTTCTTCTTTTGCTCATTACTGTTTCGTTTCTTTGGATCGCTACGGGCTCTAATGTTTTATCCAAGGGTCTGATTCTTTTTTTTTTTTCTTTTGTACATCCGTAGTCTGATTCTTTCTTATTTTGTACAAGTGACTTTCGTTTAGTACATTAATTTTTTTTAAAATTATTTCTTTATGGCATCTTTCAAGCAATTAAAAAAATGGTTCTAGTTGATCTATATTTCTATTTATCTATTTATATACGAAAAATTTGTCATGTAAATCAACAGAGAGAAGAAAGCACTGCATCTAGCTCAGAAGCTTCACCAAATAAAAATCAGTTGCAGCTAGGTGAATTAGTGGTTTTATTGTCAAAGCAAATTGCAATAAGCGGCGGCGGGACTACTATCTATGAGGGGCTTTATGAAAATGAACCAGTCGCTGTGAAACGCATTCTCAAGAGTCATTACGATTTGGCTCCCCGTGAAGTTGAAAATTTCGAAGCATTTAAACATCACCAAAATATAGTAAAATACTACGGGATGGCAGAAAACGAAGACTTTTATTATCTTGCTCTGGAGCGTTGTGATTGCGATTTGAGTAAGCTCATCCAGCCATCTAACGAGATTTTGGGAGATAGAAGGCTTTGGGTGGAAAAAGAAAACCGTCCATCAGCTTTATTACTGAAACTGATGAGGTTAGTTAAAAGTTCCTATAATCGCCACTAAAGAACCTAAACTGTGTAATTCATAGTTGAGGGAAATTAGGGTAACGTATTCAATTGGAATTTAAATAAATTATCTTTTAGATCCTTTCCATTTGAATTAGGTTTATGATAATTGATTACTTGAACTTATGTATATTTTCAATTTATAATCTCATAGGGACATAGTTTCTGGACTTGTTTTTCTCCACGAGTTAGGTATGGTTCACCGAGACTTGAAGCCTCAAAACGTTTTAATACTTAAGGAAAAATCAACTTTCTGTGCAAAGGTTTCTGATATGGGCATCAGCAGAAAACTTGGTGCTAATATGTCTTCCTTAAGTAACCACCCTGCAAGTAAGTACTATCATTTCACTATTTTAGATATCCTACATATATAACATATACATTTCGCCAACAATAGTCGATCAAACTAATTCTTTCATTACCTATTCTAGCCAATTCTAGTTAATGTAAATATACTTTAGTACCATAATATAATGCTATTTCGAATAATAGCATCAAAACACTGTCACCAATTAATAATGCCATTTCAAATAATATTGCATGAAGCATGTGAACACAATTGAACATAACTTGTGATTTGAACATAATTAATCATGATCTTGTCCCAAGAAATATGCATTTGCCGTTTGGAAACCCAAGTGGGCATAATGTAGCTAGTAGCTACTACGACCTGATGTTTGATAACATTTTTGCTTAACCTAATTTTAACTCCATCTGACTCTCTTCAATGTTTGTCCTCATTCAATGTTTTTCGGAATCAGCTATAGGTACTGGCACTACAGGCTGGAAATCGAAAGAATGGCTTGATTTTAAGCAACAAACACCTGCAGTGGATTTGTTTAATTTAGGTTGTCTCCTCTTTTTTTGCATCACTGGCGGTATGCATCCATTTGGGGAGGATGATTATTGTAATACGAATATTAGGAATGAGAATGCAGTGAACCTGTCTTCCATAAAGAATTTCCCAGAAGCTTTACATCTCATTTCTCTTTTATTAAATGCCGCTTATGAGTTGAGGTGAGATTATATAGTTTCTTTAAACATGATTCTACGTGGTTCATTTCCGAACTAATTAGTAATTATTAAACTATTAGAAACTCATTATTTTATACTTGTTCAGCAAATTTAAATGATATCATGTTCAGACAAGACCTTTGCTATTGTACTAGTGAATTGAAGAACATTGGAGTAGGGTTTAAAAGTTTTATTTGATGAGTGGCAAGAAAAGAAGCTCAGCACATAGCTCGAATCCTTTATTTCTAGATGAAAATAACACTTGTTATTCTTGGTAGGCCAAAAGCAACTCAGGTGTTGCACCATCCATTATTCTGGGATGCAAAGACGAGACTTTTTTTCCTGCGCGACACTAGTCATAGAGTAAGCGAGAACTCTGATCTTTTGAAAGCACTTGAATCTACTGCGGGAGAGGTTTTACGTAAAGAAACAATATGTCTGGCAAATGTAGTCGTAAGTTGGAACAAAACGATAGATGACGACATAATCAAGCACATTCTGAAATATGAGGAAGGTGGTTACAACTTTAGCAGTGTTCGAGACTTGCTACGACTGATTCGGAACATATTGAGACATTATGAACAACTCCCAGATAATATTAAGGTGATTGTAATCGTAGCATAGGAATTTCATACATCTTTACAGACATTTAAATTTTTCAAGGTTAATATTCACTTAATTTGTTGGTGGCTATTTCAGAACCGTGTTGGATCGCTACATGAAGGATTGGATGATTATTTTAGACGCCAATTCCCAGAGCTCTTGATTGAAGTGTACAAAGTTGCGTACCCATACTATAGAGATTATGAGTACTACAAGAAATATTTCGAGAGGGAATAAAGGGCAATCTTTAGCTAACTGATGGGTTAATGGAACTACATCAAATGCAAGTGTACTAAGTGTTTTTTTTTATTTTTTCCGCCGCTTTAACTGGAGACCTGAATATTTGAAATGAACTTTTGCTATGTAAGTGTAGAAATGAATTGGCCAGTGTGTGTGTTTTTTTCTTTATTTTTTGCAACGCTAGTATATCAACCTAAGATGTTTCGTGTATGGGCATTGCTTTATGTCTTGAATGTGAATTAACTGCAATCCAAGTGTTTCCATCTAAAATACGCAACCGACGTGGAAAGTGCATGCTCACTAGTTTTCCGTCCTCGTCCCCCGAAACAATAAATCCTCTCATCTCTTTCGATAATAAACGCAATTGTAATGACTATAATGGAATTATTTAGGGTCCATTTCGATTACTGATTTGAGTTGAAATGCGATTTTATATAAGAATTTTTTACTGTAGTAAAACAGTTAGATGTGACCGCTTTTAAAATTTTTTTACTGTAATAAAACTCAAATTCTAAACTCGAATCCGTGAAATAAATGAAACATTAATGTAAAATAGTTTATACTCAGCTTGTCCCTAGTATATACATATTAGATTAGTAAGTAGAGTTTATTTTAAAGTTTAGAAGAACTAACTTTCGCAATTCCTCGAAATTCCATAATTTCTTCGCTCGTGAAAGCAAGTAACATGCAGTATCATTTTTTCACTTATTTAATGTTTTTGTTTTATAATAAATTTATTATTTTATTATACTCTAGTGGAATTCCTAATGATCTTATCACATTGTGGATCACGATAACACTTTTTATTTACGATTTTATATTAGTAAAAAAAGTAGGAAGAACATAAGAGCTCGTTTAATTTATTAATTTAAGTTTTTAATTTTTATTGAGATATGATTTTATGTGATAATTTTTTATTGTAATAAAAAAATTAAATTTGACTGTTTTTAAAATTTTTTTATTGTAACAAAACTCAACTTTTAAACTCGAATTGGTAAAATAAACGAAGCCTAACTTAGACTTCGTTTACTTTGCAAATTCGAGTTTTCAATTTGAGCTAAGATGTGACATTTTCTGAAAGTTTTTTATTGTAGTAAAAAAAGTTAAATGTGATATTTTCTGAGAGCTTTTTACTAAAAAAACTTAAAACTAAAAATTCAAATCGATAAAATAAATGAAAAAACTCAAATCGATAAAATAAACGAGGCATTTCAAATTCTATTTCTTCACTCTTGAAAGTAAGTATCATGCAGTATCATTGTACCACTTGTTAATTTTTTTATGATAAATTTATTTTTTATCATAATCTGGTGGAATTCCCAGTGATTGTATCTCGTTGTGGATCATGATGACACTATTTATTTATGACTTCGTAATAGTAAAGAGTGCATTTCTGTAAACACCATCCCCTGGCCCTCTTACATCCTTTTTCATGTTGTCCCTCTTTCTCATTACTTGCCTACTCCTCTTTCTCGCTTTCTTTTTCTCTTTGTTTATGCAAATGTCAGACCGCAACTTCACTCACTCTCTTTCTCCCTCTCCTTCCCTCCATCCCTCATGGTATAGACTTTTTCGGCGTGTCCATATATATATTGATGTCTCGTTTATTTTATCGATTTAAATTTTTAATTTTAAATTTTTATAGTAAAAATTTCTCAAAAAATGTTACATTAATTTTTTTTATTACAGTAAAATATTATCAAAAAATATCACATTTCAGTTTAAATTAAAAACTCAAATTCGTAAAGTGAACTAGCCCTGAATGATTATAGCCATACGAGACTGAAATCACGACAGTATAATGATATATGCAACCTCTCTATCTCTCTCATGGTGTAGGCTTCTCTACGTGTCCTAATTAAATGATTACAAAGTCGGACGAGGGAGAAATCACGACAGTAATGATATATGCAACCTCTCTCTCTTTCATGGTATAGACTTTATCGGCGTATCCATATGGAATGATTCCAAAGCCAGACGAGATAGAACTCACGACAGTAATGATATATGCAACTTCTCTCTCTCATGGTATAGACTTTCTAGGCGCATGTCCATATTGAATGATTACAAAGCCAGATGAAACAGAATTCACGACAGAAATGATATATGTAATCTCTCTCTTTCTCGACATGTCCTTATTGAATGATTTCCAAGCCAGACGTCCCTCTCCCTCTCATGCTATGGACTTTCTCGGCGTGTCTATATTGAATGATTACAAAGCCAAATGAGACAAAAATTACGACAAAAATGATATATGCAACCCCTCTCTCTCATGGCATAGACTTTCTCGGCGTGTCCATATTGAATGATTGCAAAGTCAAGACGACATCGAAATCAAGACAGAAATAATGTGATGATACTTACATCAAATCATTAGTACTACCTTCATATTTAATCTATATGTTCAATACTACTATTTTAAACTTAAAACTCTTAAAATTTAGACTACTTTTTTCTTCAATAATGAAATAATTACTAATATATTTGTCAGAATAAAATTTAATTAATATTTCATAGTAAAACTAAAATATTAAAAATACTTTTCTAAAAACATTTTAAGTTTCTTCACGTTTAATAATTTATAGATAAAATTCTTTTAAAACCTCAAAATCTATTTTTAGGTTTGATCATACATTCGACTTTTCATTTACACACTATTGCCATTCACATACCATTAACATGATAGTACTTTGGGTACAACATAATTTGTGACTTAAAGTTGTAAAACATAACCTCGTTGTCTCATATACTTAACTTTCATTATATAACTTACTTACTCGTACATCTGTAAACACTACTTACTTTATACACATTGTAACGTTTTCAAAACACGTGATTCATCCATTACTCACTTGTCCACAACCCACTGCTTCATCTTTTTCTGCACGCCCAGCAAACAAGTTTCAGGGAGCCGATGTCTTATCCAAACTTCCTATAACACGAACAAATGGGATGAGCTTTCGCTCAGCAAGTAATATCAAACCACAACAAGTGCAATCAGTAATGCATACTCATATATGCATTCATGTCATACACTGTAGCACATTTTCTAAACATTTAAACCTTTTATTGTATTATACTTTCTTTTCTTTCATTCATCGTGTCACGCTTTCTTTTCTTTCATTTCATCGTGTCATGCTTTTTTTTTTCTTTCATTTTATCGTGTTATGCTTTCTTCTCTTTTATTTCATACTTCTTTACAACTTTCATTTTTATGTCATTCGTTTCTCATAACTTTTACTTTTTATGGGTCCCGTACCTGTTGTACCCTTACGCACATACCCAATAAAGAGTGAGGGAGCTATCCAAAACCAACTCACCCATGATTTTATTCATAATAACCTCCTTTGCGAATGCCAGTACAAATAGTTTTATTAACTTTCTGTCATTTATCATCTTTACTTCATACATCATCTTACTGTCAGCTTTATTTTTATTGTGACATTAATTTTAATCTTAATTTTTACCTTTTAGTTCTTTTGTGCCTCGTACCTGTTGTACTGTTGCGCACATACCTAATGAGGAGTGGGGGAGCTATCCAAAAACCAACTCACCCATGATTTTATTCATAATAACCTCCCTTGTGAAGGTCATTACAAACAGTTTTATTAACTTCTTATCACTTGTCATCATTACTTTATACTTCATCTTACTGTCATCATTTCTTACCATAATAGGAATTTTAATCTTATCATCTTACTGTTTTTTTTTTCTTATTATGATAGTAATTTTAATCTTATCCTCTTACTGTCACCTTTTCTTATTATGACAGTAATTTTAGTCATATTTTTGCATCTTTAGGCTTTTCTACGAATTTTCCTATGAAATTGGGCTTTATTCAAATGTTTGTTTTGTTGACTTTGACTTGACTTTTTTGTAAATTAAAATTCCACTATTACTCTAAGTCCATAAGCACATTCAATGCAACAAATAAGAATTAAGAAACATCTTTCACATAATATCATACAATGAACTCACAATATGCACAATTTTGTGCAACACAGAGAAATAAACTTGTTCGTGATATAGACAAAGGAAAATTGCTGGTACTTAAAGAAGTTCCGCTAAAGTCACAAATTTTGAGTCTCCAAAAATTTTACTTCCTTGATCGCCTATTGATCATATCATATAAATTCCCGATTGTTAATTCACAATTTAAGATCAATAATTGTAATACAATTTTACTCGAGTTTGAGGTTCTGTAAATGTCATTTTCACGGAGTGCGCACGTCATGTCTAAAATCCTTGAAAGGATCTATTTTCACATTCAGTATTCAGACTGAAACATCTCCTATATTACCAATGTGCACCAAACTCGTGCATATTTGGCCTAAAATCACCATTTTGGATCTATTTCAAAAATCAACTCGAAACTAACGTATAGGGTTGTTTTTTAGGAAATACCCATTTCACAAAAGTTGTTCGGAATGAAATTTCCTTCAATTTGACATCGGTCGCTTTTGAAATTAAGCTTCTATCTTGGTCCTCTAGCTTAAGCAAATTCGGGTACAAGTTTCGGGTCAATAATCTAGTTTTTGATTTTGGTCTGAAACTTAGAATTTTCATCATTTTAGGCTTCTACGCATCTTTAATCACCTAATCAACATTTTTACACATTTCATTCCTCCAATTCTTCATTATAACCGGGTTTAGTTTCAATTTTTAAACTAAATTTTGCCGGTGTTCAGCCTAATTTTTGGGTTTTCCAAGCTGACCATAGCTCGTTTTATCTGTTGTTTCAACCTTTCAACACATACCACAACCATTATCATTCCTTCCTATCATCGTAAATATTGGCCTCGGTCATTTCACTGATTCGAGTTTCCAGTTCTAGATTTCTGCAATTAAAAGCTCTCAGTAAACGTCACATCTAACTTTTTCTGCAATCGTTAAAAGTTCTAAGAAAATGTCACATCTCAGCTCAAATTGAAAACTCAAATTCGCAGAGTGAATGAGGCCATTATAATCTCTAGGGTTTCTTCACTATTCTCACAAGAATTCTCCCTAAATAAAAATGCTAAAAACATAATCCAATAACCGAAAATTTAACCTTTAGACATTAAGTTTTTCAGTACCATTCATAACCATAAGCAAATCATCATTCTTAGCAAAAATTTTTTCATAGTTTCTACTGTTCATGGACGTGTATCCATCGTAAAATATTGAGAAGAAAAATAGAAATTTTACCTTAAAAGAATGAAGAACAAGTTCAGATGATGCTAATCAATAGTAGTTTTCCGCCGATTTTGATTTGAACTCGATTTTCTCACTTTGGGAATTTTTTTTCCTCTCTTTCTTTGGCTGAGTTCTCTCTATTTTTTAGCATGGAAATGGACATTTTTTTTTTTTGTATTTTTCCCATTAAAAAACCGTTCACCAAAAGAGAGGAGGGACCTTGGTGTAATTTTGACACTTTTTAGGGTCTTTTTTACAAAAATATCAAAATATCCATTTGGCTTCTCCCCTAAGTCTGGGCCAGCCATATCCTCTCTTTCCATGTGTCCTTATCTCAGCCCTCCATCCATTAATCATCTTAAATCTCAACCATTCATTCTTAATAACTATCTCATTTCGGTTCACTTTAATTCCTATCAGGTGCGCATTTTACCTGCGCTTTTCAGACAGATGGTCAACTTGGTCAACTTTAATCAACCTTGACTAACTTTTCAAGATTGACCTATTGGTCGACTATTGGTTAATAAATTTTGACTCGGTCAACCCTAATCGGTCAAAATCCTAATTTTCTCGGTTCGGCCTTCCGAACCCCTTTTTCGTCAGTTTTTCGTTCTGATTGTTTCTAAAACCCTAGAATTTATGTTTTTCAATTCTTTTTCATTTCTTAAACTTAATATTCATGTGTTTGTCCTCTTGTAGGTATAACACAACATATCATGCCACTTTCTTGATTACAATCTGAAATTTGACAACTGTATCATAGTTCAAAAATTTCTAATTTTTAGCTTATACTTTCCTATTCAATATTAATATCAACAAATACTTATCATAAAAGTATTCATATT
>NW_010367014.1:0-781 GCF_000414095.1 Morus notabilis
CTCTTCGTGCCCTTCAACCGCCAGGGGAACGGCGACAACTTTTGGTGTTAAAAATGGGGTCCATCTGCGGTTAGATCGAAGCTCTCTTCGTGATCTACAACTGCCACGGGAATGGTGAAAAGTTTTGCTGTCGTAACGGCGCCCATAATCCGTCAGATCGAGGCTCTCTTCACACTCTACAACCGCCACGGGAACGGCGACAACTTTTGGTGTCGTAATGGGGCCCATCAGCCATTAGATCGAACCTCTCTTCGCGTTCTACAGCTACCACGTTTTCGGCGCAAACTTTTGGTGTCGTAACGGGGCCCCTCAGCCATTAGATTGAAGCTCTCTTCACGATCAACGAATGGCACGGGAACGGCGACAACTTTTGGTGTCGTAACGGGGCCCATCAGCTGGTAGATCGAACCTCTCTTCGCGATCTACAGCTGCCATGTTTTCAGTGAAATTTTTTGGTGTCCTAACGGGGCCCCTCGGGCGTTAGATCGAATCTCTCTTTGCGCCCTTCAACCGCCAGGGGAACGGCGACAACTTTTGGTCTTGAAATGGGGCCCATCAGCGGTTTGATCGAAGCTCTCTTCGTGATCTACAACTGCCACGGGAATGACGAAACTTTTGGTGTCGTAACGGGGCCCATCAGCCATTAGATCGATGCTCTCTTCGCGATCTACGACTGCCACGGGAACGGCAAAAAGTTTTGCTGTCGTAACGGCGCCGATAATCCATCAGATCGAGGCTCTCTTCGCACTCTACAACCGTCATGGGAACGGCGACAACTTTT
>NW_010367015.1:0-489 GCF_000414095.1 Morus notabilis
TTACAATCTACCCCCCTTAAGAATTTTCGTCCCAAAAATTAAAACAACTTTGGGTAGCTTTTCCTCATATTCTATTCGCGTTCTCAAGTAGCTTCCTCGATATTATGATTTCACTACAAGACTTTAACCTGAGGAATTTCTTTATTCCTTAAGGTTTTCTCCTCGCGAGTTAGGATCTGGACTGCGTGCACTTTGACAGGTTCCTGGTGCAATACATGCGATGGATCGGTCGCATATTTCTTCAATCTCAACACGTGGAAGACGTTGTGTACCGTAGCTAATTCTAGCAGCAAGCTAGTCTGTACGCGACCTTACAGATCCTCTCTAGGATCTCATTACTCCTTTCATCTGTGCCACCTTCAGGAGAACTTAGTCTCCTTCCTGAAACTCTATAAATATGCGGCGTTTATCTGCATAACTCATCTGGCGACTATGAGCTATATCGAACTTCTTCGTGATAAGTCTCACATTCTCTGTGGTTCTACTGAT
>NW_010367016.1:0-16558 GCF_000414095.1 Morus notabilis
ATATAGACTACAAATCAGGATACAAAAAATAAGTAATACAATATTTCTTAGCGAGAAATGTTAGCATCATTCATTCTGTCACGCTTTACATTTAATATTTGACACGTGAGCTCTATTGACATAATATATTATTATTTAAATAAAAAATGAGATAGTTAGATCCACGTGTCAAACAGTGAATGCAAGAGTGACAGAAAAAGTAATGTTAATATTTCTCTTTTCTTGTTGTAAAATCTTCATAATTAAAATACAATATTTCCTAATATAAACCTGAATCCGTCATTTTCAACATTTTTTAACATCCATACTAAAATAAAATAAAAAACAGAACAATATTCCAACAACTTAGCATATATAGGTGACTACAACCAGTTAAATTTTAACCAGCACACAAACCATAACAAATAAGCCAAGAAACACAACCAAGAGATTGAACAAAACAAGCATTTTTCCTGCAGCAACATTTGCTTCCAAAGCCACGATCCGTTCAATAATCCTTGGGTTTGATGTAGGAGCACGAGCACCAATATCAGGAATTGGAGCTGCATCATTCTTAAAATTCAAACAAATTTCTTGTTTTGAAGAGGAACCACCAACAATAGAGCACGCTGGATCATCTCGTTCCCACATTGCAAGAAAATTGCAACCATCCCCCTTTTTTGGGCAGCAATAGATAAGTTTGTTTGGATTTTCTTTTGATTCAGATATCTTCAGATCTGCCGTCTTCCCGCACTTACATTTTCGATTCAAAAAAGTTATTTCTTCATTGCAGGATTTGTTGGTTTGAGATGGATTCTAAAACATAGAAATAGATTTTTTTTTTCATTAAAAAATCATCTTTAGCAAAGAAATGTGGGATGCATATACTAAAACGAACATTCAAGAAAATAAAATCATCAACTTCAACATAAAAAATAAAGGTCGTACTCACTTTTAGTCCACGAATTGTAGGTAAAAATTTTATTTTGATCCCTGATTTTTAAACCATCCTAACCAAAATGTCTAAAAATTCATACCTCTTGTCGATCCAACAGTTAAAATCTAGATGGAAAATTGTGAGACTTCCTTTTAAACAGGTGTGCCCTAAGATGTAAAATTATAAAATGAACTCCAACTAAACCAAAAATGATCGTGACAGGCTTTTTCCTCAAGATTTTAAAAATTGGATGACCATGATGAATAATTTGTGACAAACTTGATAGATTGGGGACTCGTTTTATGACATTTCAAAATGGAAACTAAAACGGGATTCAACCTCTAGTTTAGGAACTAAAATGAAGTAACCCAAAAACAAAAACCACATAAACGGGAGTAAAATTTAGATTTCCTGATTTTTTTTCCTTCAATATAAAACCAAAAAAATTAACCTCTACCTACCGTCTTGATTGGACAGCTTTTGTCTTCTTTGTTGTCAAAGGATTGAACTGCAGAACATGATGAGCTAGTCTGTATTTTTCTTTGTAGTGCCGCTGCTAAAGGACCCTTTAGGGCTATGGAATTGCAATTGAAATTTTAAATGTTAGGAACTAGTTTAATAAAACAAAAGGACTAAAATGGATGTTTGACAATTAGTTTACAGTATCTGCTTTCTAGTGTTCGGAAACAGGTTCACAACGACAATATGACCATTTCCAAAAATTTAACTATCGGAATCAATGCCTGGAATATTTCTAACATGAAAATGAAAATACATGTAAGGTTTATACCATTTTTGAAAAGTCATGGTAAAACATGATATTTCTAAAAGACATGTCTCGTTCATTTAACTTATTTGAGTTTTTAATTTAAATTTTGTTACCTTTTTCTGTTACATTTTCTGTTACAATTAAAAGCTCTTATATAAAATTATATCTCAACTTTAAAAGAAAACTCGAATCGGTAAACTGAACAGGACATAGAAATTCAACATTAGTTTAGATCATATGAAAATAGAAAGGGCTGACATTGAAGCATATAGTGTTAATGAATTTTATAATAGAGGAGAGGATGTTTAAGGTAGATAGACACAAAATATGTCATCACTAAGATCATGTAGATATTCCTTTGACGTCAAAAAGCTCTTTGGTTATTTTGCCAATGCCATGGTGGGCAATAAACTGCCCTAAAAGTAAAAGTTGAAGCCTCACCGAATTTCTGAATATAAGCCTTTATATAGACAGGACGGAGTTGCTCGATCGCTTGCGCATCTAAATAGGAGTCGCAGGAGATGCACCGAAATGATAAATCTCTGTTTTTTAAACAACCCCACAAGGCAATGAGACAAATAAATTCAAACCTAAAAACAGAGAGAGAGAGAGAGAGCTTCTCAAGAAATGGGCAATTAGATATTGGTACCTGTAGACAAATTCAAAGCAGTGGTCTGTCTTGCCACGATGTTCTTGATTGTGCTTGTTAACAAGCCGGCTACAGAAAACCCCCTTGCAGCATAAACACAGCACATTGTCATCTGGGTCCTGACAACTTTTTTTTTTTTTTTTAAATTGGTTCAGAAAAAAAGAAGAGATAAACAGATGATTCATATACGATAGTAGCAAAAAAAATTTTATAAGAATCCCTTACACTTGGCAAGGAGTATGTGGTTTGGGAATGTGAGCGAGATCAGACGAAAGGGACGCCAAGTGATCGCAGGAGGTTCGAAGCTCACCCCGACTTGATTTCTTTATGTGGAGGTAAGACACCCAACCTGATATTGCTTCATATATCAATTCCTCTATGTAGGTATTTTCCTGATGAATATGATCAATAAAAGCTTATTAGAGATTAAGAAAAGAAATTATTTATATATATATATATGAGTTTTCAATGGTTATAGCTTATAACCGGAGGGACACAGGAATCGCCGGTACAGTTAGCCATGGAGAAAGTTTAGCTTCCTGACTTCAAAAACTATCTGTATCTCAGAATTGGGAAGCGGTGTTGAAATGAATTAAAAGTTTCCCGTCTATGTATTCATACACAAAAGATTCGTCGCACTTCCTTACTCCCTTAGAAAAAGAAATTCAAAAAGATTCCTGGTGTTGTGAAAGCTTCCATGTTGTTGTTGTAACCCCACTAGTTAAAAGACGTTTAGTGAGTGCATTAAATCTTTAGCGATAAAAAGCTCCCAAGTTGTCATAAGATTAAGAAAAGGAAAATTCCATCACGAGGAACCTTGGAAACATCTTGGGATTGAGCCTATCTATAGCCGTTGGATCAACATTTTAGTTGAGCTCAGCCGTCAACAGTGTGAACAAGTAGGCCCTCGATTGACTGGGCAGAGGGGTAAAGATGTGAAATCCCAAAATTAATCCTTATCTAGTCTTAATCATAATGGGAAATTCTTAGGCTTAAAAAAAATTAATTATTAATATTTTTTTATTTTTTAATCATCAAATCAAAAACTAACTGTTTTATATTTATTTTTTAATTTAATATGATTTTGATCAGAAATAATTATCAAGAATTGACCCTACCAATTTATCAGAGAAGGTCTCAACATTAATATTAATAAAAGAGCCGTATGGTCTTCACCATTCACTTCGGGTAGTCCAATCCGTTCCATGGCTTCCTTTTTTTTCCCCCTACTTTTTTTTTTGCTCTATTTCTCTACCATAGTCACTTAACCTTAAAACCCTTTGAAATTTTATTTCTTTTAACTCCACTTGTTTAGCGCTTCACCTTTTTGTGCCCTTTTTTAACTGTATATTTGTCTAGAGGTTGTCTCTTATAAATGGCACTTTACTTTTCATTATTTATTATCTTTCACTTTTTTAAAAAAGAATTTTGAACTATGCTTGTTTAGCAATTTAGTCCTTAAACCAAAGGTATAATTTTGATGAGATTAAAAACCGATAGTATATTTCTAAATAAAAATAAAATATAGGATGTAAAAAGATAAATAACTCATTCAAATAATAGAGGAACAAACCTAGGACTATACACATAATCAGCAACAAAAGAAGAAAGAAGGGACCGACCTTCTCCGGTAAGCGCCGGTCTACCGGTAGTCCCAGTTTTTGACCGTTAGATTTAGTCAAAATCACATTAAATTTAAAAAGTATGTATAACAGACAGATTTTGATGCGTATCTGACTGCTGAAAAGTCGATGACTACCAGTAGAATATCATGTGTACTCACAGTTATTTTGCGAAGATAGTTCCTACTTGCTGAGCGAAAGCTCAATCAGATATGTTCATGCTGTAGGTAAGAAACCTATCAGCAATCCTTGAAGGGCAATGGCGAGTGGCGGACGAATGGTGGAGATGGGAATGGATACCGCTAACACTCAAATCTTCCGCAGTAAGTTTAAGTAAAATCATGTATATGTCTATATGATTCAAAGGTTTCAAGCACGTATGTTTAAAAAGTATATGTATATATGTATGTTAAGGAAACCGAGGTTGTAGCTAACAACCCTAGTTTTGAGTACTTAAGTTTTAGAACATTGCAACAGTGCATGCAACAAATAAATGAATTTTAAACATGACGATTTAAATGATGGATTTTAAAAGGACTTTAAGATGTACTTGAATTTAAGATTTCTCACAAAATCAATTTAAAAGTCAAATTAAATGGCCCGATTGAATTGACTAGTTTTAGAAAGGCTTTTAAAAAGTATTTGAAACAAGAGTTGAAACGCTGCTCTGTTTGAAAGATATTTCTAGAAGGTTTTATCTTAACTGAAATTAAGAAAAGCTTAAAGAAATTTAGGGATTCATTCTCTTGAAATTATTGTTACGAATTATGAAATTATTCCTTCTTATATTTAAAAAAAAATGTTTCACAAATTTGAAGAAACCCGAGTAAGTACAAGTTAAAAAAATTAAGCTACGGTGGCGGCCACCTAGGAGGGTCGTCATATTGTCCATATCCCTGTTAGCCTTGCTCTGAAGTGTTTTGGACTATGGAAATGTTTTTAAGACAAAACATGTTTTATAAAGAAGAGTAGTTTGAGGAAATAACATGATTTATGGTACTGAATCCATAATGAACTGAATTAAGGTTTAACATATATATTTTTAAAATAAGACGTTTTAAGAAATGGTAACAATGCTGATGGCCTAGTGATTGGGATATAGAGATCATATCATTAAGGGCATGACCTGAAACCCGCACGGGCCACTACGGTGGTGTTATGGCCTTGCAATTACTGTAAGTAATTTATTATAGTTTATAAATTACTTGTTGATGCGTGAAACTGAAAATTTAAGTTTATTTTCCTTTCAAAAAAATGATGTTTGGTTCTAAATGATATGTTTTGACCGTGCACGTTATTTTTAATTTATAAAGTTTTTCTAAAATTATATCATACTGAGCCTTTCGTTCACTTTTTCCTCTATTTTCAATGTATTAAACCCTTCCAACGTTAGCGGTTTAGATTTACAGCATGGCAAGTGAATGCTAATGGATTGAATGCGCGAGATTCGAAGTGGTTAGTTTGTTTTGAATTAACAGTTTTTAATTCTAAGATATACTGTATTTCTGTATATAAACTGTATTGGTCAATATTGTTCCAGAGTTGTACTATTTTCTTTAGATTTTATGGACTATTTTAGTATTATTTGCAAAAGAAAGACTTATTGTTGGTTTTAGTATTATTATTGTTGGTTCGTGAGTTCAGGTACAGTGCTCCTGTCGTCAGGCGAGGAGGGGGTGGTGTTTAGTTGCAGAGGTCGCCAGCGGTTTTGTTTGACGATATTGGAGGGGTGGCAGGTGAAATCTTGTTCACATGGGGTGAATGAGTCTTTTTTAAAAAAATTTAAAAAAATAAAAAGCTAAAAAACTATAGTGTACCTCTAAAAAAAGGAAAAAAAAGCAAATAAGGTGCATACCGGTATATTCTATCAATAATAGACCCTCATCTCTAACCAATAGAATATCATGTTAAAGCGTACATTTTACTTGTTCCATCGGTGGAGCTAAATATGGGGTCTCACCATAAAGGTTTTGGAGAATTATATTTGGATAATTTTTTGTTATTCTTTTAAAATTATTGACTGAGTCACGTACTATAAACATAGAGAATAACATTAAAGGTTTAATTTCGCGTTAAAACACGTGACTTTCTTAGAAATAATAGATCCACTAATTGGAGAAGGAAAAGAAGTATTTAAAAAAAATTAAATAGGGGTTTACTTGAACGGACAATTTTAATAAAAAAAAAAGTAAGAAAAAATAATTTTAAAGAAGAATATTGTCAAAAAAATTGAATTAACAAAGAGTATAAGGGGAAAAAAAAAAGATAATACACAAAAGAAAAGTAGAAAAACTAAACAAAAAAGTTTTAAGAAAAAATAAAAAAAGAGAACATTTGGAGAAAGAGAAGAAGAAGAAGAAAGAGCTAAACTTATATAGGGTATTTTGAGGGAAACAAACTTAATTAGAAACATATTTAAAAGGATTAAAGGAAAGTATTGTAAAAAAAGATATTGAAAAAAAAAAGAATACTAAAAAAGGAACAAAAAATAAACAATAGGTAATAGAAAAGGAAAAAAAATCTAATAGCCATTTAAACAAAATTTATAATGGAAAAATAAGCTTATTGTGTGTGTATATATATATATATATACATATTCTTATCTCTTATAAGTCTTTTCATAGCTATAGCTAATTAATAATGTCAAATTTCATGAGACAAAAATTACAAATTTATTTTACTATTCACATAAATATTACTATTTACATTCTTTTACTTGTTACTCCCATGACATTCTTAAAAAAAATAAAAAATAAAAATAAAAATAAAAAAAAAACATCATAAAATAAACCAGTTGTAAGGTTTTCTTCTGTTTTGCTTTATTTGGTTTTTTTATTTTATTTTATTTTATGTTTTGGAAATCAATTGTAAGAAATTATACAAAAAAACCTCAACCTGTTCTTTTCCCGGCATTTCCAAAATCTAATATCCACATAATCATTTTGTTTATGTATTATATTGTTACTAATCAGCACGTGCTACGCTTATGACTGGTTAAAAGAAAAACAAAAAAAGAAATACTTTTTTCTGTTGCTTTTATTTTTATTTGTTTTGCATAACAGGCACTTTGTTCTTATCATCACTCGTACGAAAATTATAGATTTGTCAAATTTTTTTTCCTTCCCTTCATGTTGATCTTTGGTTTGAGAAATTTGCAGCAGAAAATAATAGGAAAAAAAAAAGGATTTGTCGAATCTTTCACCAAAAGTCGTAAAAGTTGTTGATCATCTTGTAATAACATGAGAGAGGATCCTTTTATGTTAACAGGACACTTTTTTCTTGCACCGTATCGGGAAATACGATAATTTATGAAATTTTATGTTAAAATTTATAAATTTAAATGATAAAATAGTAAATTTGAATAATAATTTATAAAATTTTAAATTTTATAATGAATCGTTTGAGTTTTCAAATTTTAACGTAAATTATTATAAAATTTAAATTTCACAAGTTATCGTAATTTTTATAATTTTATTATTTAAATTTATAAATTTTAATGTAAACTTTTATAATAATTACCCTATCTCCTAAAACGGTGCCGAGAATCTTTCGCTGCCAGCATGCAAGAATCCGAAAGATGAGATATATCAAAATACACCGCACGTTATTTTGTCCATTTTCAGGTCTGCATTCATAGAAACAATAAAATATATTCGTTGACATTTTACGTGTGAAAGCTAATCATTGACTTTTCTACATCCATGATCGTTGTCAAACCATCTATCTAGCTAAACCTTCGACCTTAAAGAAGCATTAAATACCAAATAAGTTAGTTGCTGCAATATCTCTATATATAGAGCGCTAAGCCAACCCAGTAAACCCACACACTTCTCCATATCCAAATCCGCATTCCTCTTCATTGAAGAAGCAAACGATGGTGAGAGTCATTAGCTATAGATATGCTTTTTGCTGTGACACACAGAAACACATATACACTTACGATATAGATGAATAAAAAAAAACACCAGTTTTTTCATGTATTCTTTAAGTTTTTTATGAAAAAGAAAAGCATAAGAAGAGTTAGAAATAATGCTCCTTTAACGTACAGTCATGATTGATTTTCCAACCTTGAGCGAAGTTAGTTTGATCTTCTTTTTCTTAAAAAAAAAAAAAAAAAAAAAAAAAAAAAAAAAAAAAAACTGAAATTAGTTTCAGTTTAGCAGATTCCATATTATATATACAGTGTGTATTTGTTGTGTGTATAGAAAGGTCGACGAAGTATTTAAAGCTTATTGGTAATATAATACAACGAAAGCTTGTAAATATATATACACATATATGTGTGTGTGTATTTGAATATTTAACTGTCCCTTCAAAAATATTTTGCAGTCTGCTACAACAATTGGACCATTTGGAGGGCCTGATGGCAAACCTTGGGATGATGGGTCCGGACATACTGGAGTTCGAGGTATCAAACTTACATACAAGGGAGCAGTCGGGTCTTTTCGTGCTGTGTACGACTTGAACGGCAATCCTGATCTAGGGCCCGGACATCCAAGTGGTGACTTCAGTTACCGTCCAGGAGATGTTAGTTTGTTATTTATTTATTTATTTATTTATTAGATAAATTATGTGAAAGCCCCATATATCTAAAAAATAACAATAAAGAATGGCTACATCTTTCTCTGTATGTGTATATAA
Source organism: Morus notabilis (assembly GCF_000414095.1). Taxonomy (NCBI): domain Eukaryota; kingdom Viridiplantae; phylum Streptophyta; class Magnoliopsida; order Rosales; family Moraceae; genus Morus; species Morus notabilis. The sequence continues at coordinate 8,598 of NW_010367016.1, forward strand.
AATTTTCTTTTTTATTAATCTTTGAAATCCAGGCTTACTTTAACTTCCGAGAGGGGGAGAGGATTACTGGAGTAAGTGGGCACGTTGGTGTTGTGCCTTATGACCCTACAACGACTCCTGTAGTACGGTCGATCAAATTTACGACCAACGAGAATATCTATGGACCATATGGAGTTGAAGAAGGCACACCTTTCAATGCCCAAATCCCAGATGGTGCCTTTATTTCTGGATTTGAAGGAAGAAGCAACGGTTATTACCTGAATTCGATTGGATTTCACCAAAGAACACCTTAATATATGTGTGTGTGTGTATATGTATCACCAGTGTATTATTAGTAAATAAAAACAAGACATCTTTAAGATGTCTTGGCTTTCTGTGTGATTATATAAATAAATAAACTCAAATCATGAATAAGTGTGTGGTAATAATTGTTGGTGTTACTGACTTTTATTACCATGATATATACCTAGGAATGATTTGATGAGTATGTTTAAAAAATAAGCTCTCTATAAAGAGCAGGCTCTCTATGTAGAGCTTCTTCTCGTCTGTGTAATATATGATGTATTATTGTGATGTTTGAACTAAGCTCTATATATAGAGCTGATTAAATAAAATTCAGTGAGATATTAAATATTTTGTTGTCTTGGTCTTTTTTTCCCACTATTTTTTTAGTTAAATTTATTCATTATATCTTTAATTAGATACGGCCTTTAGTAATTATAAATACTTGTTTATATCTTAAATCCTCAAATTTTTCAATATGGGAAAAAAAAAAGGTTATGATTATCTCTTGATTATCTTGTCCATCTCAACTTATTCAGATTTTCCAAGATATAGCCTTGGAAGATATCCAAATTGGAATCAGTAGAGCACAACTTGGATACCACTTTAATTACTTGGAAATTAATACAATTATGATCTCAAAAATGGAATTACATGAAAATTACAAATTAACATGTTGCATTTGAAAATTGATTTTTCAATCATGAAGATATATGAATCCTGTGTTGGAACTAATAATATATCTGAATGTCACCTAGGATATGGCAAGTTGGTTATTAATCATTACCAAGGGCAGACTTCCATAACTACAAATTCTGAAAAACCTGTAATTTGGTATTAAACATCCAAACTATACAAAACAACCTATAATTTGGTGTTAAACATCCAACTCATGCATACCATCTCAGCATTTATTTTCGGGGAAATTTTATTAACATCCCATATTTTTATTAAGGCACTTCATTTGAAAAATATAATCTCTTTATTACAATTATATCCTTGCACACCCCCAAAATGGTTTGACATCGTCTCCACACCCCATAAGCTTTTTTCATTTCTTTTTTTTTTTTTTTTTGGCGTAAAATCATTAACGACAACCAATTATGATGAATTCAATCCACAAATATTGGATGCTTTTTCATATCATTGACATCATAAATATTTTCGTTCCAAAAATAAAATAGGAAACTTATAGAACACATGAACCATCTTTCTTAATGCCTCTTTCTTTCCGTCCTCTTTTTCTTATTTTTTTAATCCTTTATTATAGGTTAAGATAGAATTTTTTTTGATTGATGTATATATATAGAAAACTAATCATACAGATAAAAAAGTTTCAAACAACAAAAATTAATATATAAAGCTTAAATTTCATTTTTTTTCTCTTGTTGCTTCTCCTTTCTTTTCAAGTCTTCTCAATATTTCTGTTGCATACGAATTTCGACAGGATGATACGATATTATCTTCAAAACAACAAGAAAAATAGATGTAGAGTTATTCAGGTGTGATTATATGCAGGGGCGGAGCTATATTAGTCCTAGTTGGGGCAGCTGCCCCCACTGGACCCAAACACTCCTCTTACAATTTGACCCCAGGGTTACAATTTTTTAACACATTTTTCTCCTTGTTTGCCCCCACTCAAATTTTTTTATTGTCGTTTCTCCATAGTTTTTTAAAGAAAATTTCAATTGGACATTGATTTTTGGTTTTTAAGTATATTCTTATTTCAAATTTAAGTCTAAAATTAACCATGCTACCATAAAAATTTACAAGTTTTAAGACTTTAAACGTTGAAAATTCAATTTAACTCTATTGATTCTAAAAAAATGTTTAACTCTAGCTTAATTCATTTAGAATCAAAGGAAAAAAAATAGATAAGTTAAGGTTAAAAATTACATCATTATAAATTTAGATTAAAATTTTAGTTCAATCATGCTTCCACTGAACAAAATTCTCGACTCCGCCACTGATTATATGACAGCGAGAGTGAAGGAAAACAGAAGAAGACACGGAAAATTAGAAAATAGGGGAAGTGGGTGGATGAATATGCTCTTTTGTTTTTTTTTTTTTTTTAAGTTGTCTTTTTTAATCATTTTCTTAGTCATGGAGTGCTTTGTACAATTAAGGGATGCCAATATAATTTCTCTTATTTTTGTTATATGCGTGTTGAAACAAAAAAATAAAGTGAATAAAAAATAGTAATATATATATATATATATGGTCACGTGGGAAGTTGGATAAATTCCGGAGGAAGTGGATGCATGGGCAAAGATAAAAATGTGTTAGTGGGAAGTCTGGTGAAAAGCAACGTGGGCCGTAAAAAGGAACCAATCAGAATGAAAGTGGAGGATAAAAAATTTAAAAAAAAAAAAAAAGAAAGAAAAAAAAAGGGACGGTTCTCTTTCTTCAAGTGCCTATATATAGGCAATGAAAGAAACAAAAGGAAATTCCCACGTAACAAACGTTGTGTAGAGAAAGGGCTGTACATAAAACCCGCAAATCCGAGGTTCCAGGCCGGCACGAGCCAAAATGAGCCCAAAATCTCAGTTTTGAAATTTTAATTTTCTTTTTCGGCTTTATAAGGGCCAAGTCTGAAAGTTACGGGCTTTATAAGGGCCAAGTCTGAAAGTTACGGGCCAAGGTGCAGGCTCAAGTATGAAAAAAGGAGAAAAGGAAAATTAGATTTGAGATTAATTAAAATTACTAAGTCAATAGTTCCGTAAGTTAATAAATAAACTAAATTATTATTTTTATCCATAATTTATTTGGTTATGAACCATAACTTAATAAGTTTGTCCATAACTTATCTGATTATGAACCATAACTTGACATTCAAATTAATAACTTATAAAATATTCTTAAAGAAAAACCCTAAATGTTAGTTGCTCTGTTTTGAAATTCAAAATCTAGACGCAGTCACAATTTTGAAATTCAAATTAAATTCCACATTGAAATTACCAAAACTTAAATCTCAAGTTAAAATTCTAAAATCATTTTAATTTCTCATACAGTCATATATTGAGGAATTATTCAAATTCAAATTTGAAATTACAACAAATTCTAAACTAAATTCAACATAGGAATTATCCAAATTCAAATCTTAAATCAAATTTCAAAAAGGCCTTTTAATTCCTCACATGGTCATATACCGAGGAATTATCTAAATTTCAAATTTCAAGTCAAATTTTTAAAGTTCTTTTAATTTCTCAGACGGTCATACACCTTGGAATTATCCAAATACAAATTCAAAATTTAAAACTAAATTATCCAAACACAAATCTCAATTCCAAATTCAAACTACAAGTGGCTTGATCCCTCAACGAGGGTATGTAGGCAACTCGGTTCAATTCACCGAGTTCAGCCGCAATTTTAAATCAACCTAAATTTTCTAAATTTACAAAATTATTGATCTAAATCAGTTTTCAATCAACTAAACAAGTCCAATAATTAAAAATCCTTAAATTTCAATCAATTTTAACAACAATTGTTTAAATTCAAACCCTAACACGAAATTATTTAAATCTAACCAAAATTTTATATTCTCAAACCAATAATTCAAATCCAGGTATGGATTTTCATGAAATCCTTACCTCAAAGTGATTGAAACTCGTTTTTCCTTCAAATTCTCTCATTTTCATTTTTTTTTTTCTTCTGAGGCTCTCGGCCAGCCAGCAAGAGAGAGAAAAAAAGAGGGAGGGAGTAATGGCCGGAAAAGGAGAGAGAGAGAGAGAGACAGCCCACGGGAAGGGAAAGGAAAAAGGGGAAAAAGAAAAAAAGAAAAAAGAAAAAGAAAAAGAAAAAAAAAGAAAGAGAAAAGAAAAATAAGTGTCTAAATATTTAAAATAACAGTTCAGAAATGTACTTATACACATTTTTGAATAAAAATATAATTATTGAAAATATTTAAATTCTTTAAAAATATTTAAATTTACTCGTCAAAAATATTTATTAATAACTAATTAATTAATTCAGATTAAACACATTAATAAATCTTAATTATTTTAATTAATCTCATTTAATTTTTTGAGGTGTTATAATTTTAATTAACGGCGTATTATGTTATTGGAGGGAACGAAAAATAATAGGAAGAAAAAATATTTGTCGAATCTTTTGCCAAAAGTCATAAAAATTCAAACAACGATATTATCTTCAAAACAAGTTTTGTCTCTTGTTTAAAGCTTAAATCTCATTTTGTCTCTTGTTTCTTCTCCTTTCTTTTTAAGTATTCTAAATACTTCTGTTGCATACACATTTCGATAGAATGATACGCTATTATCTTCAAAACAAGAAGAAAAATGGACGTAAGGTTATTCAAGTGTGATTATACGATATTATCTTCTCCGCCCCTGCATATAATCACACCTGAATAATCCTACATTCATTTTTATTCTTGTTTTGAAGAAAATATCATATCATTTTGTATTAGGCCCAATTGGGGCTGCTATTAGGCCCAGTGGGACTTGTTTAAAATGATTTGTTTGATTGAATTAAAATTTGATGAGCAATGGGCATTGGATTAAAAGAAAGTCAGTCCTGCAAGACCCACTCTTTACTAGTGGTGGGTTTAATACTAGTGGTGCCTTTAAGCTTCTTTTTTTTCTTTTTTTCTTTTTTTTTTTCAAATTCAAAGGACAACTCCGATGTACAAAGAATTAAAGATGATATAGACTTATTGGGAAAAGAAAGTGAGTCCTGCAAGACCCACTCTTTACTAGTGGTGGGTTCAATACTAGTGGTACCTTTAAGCTTCTTTTTTTTCTTTTTTTCTTTTTTTTTTTCAAATATAAAGGACAACTCCGATGTACAAAGAATTAAAGATGATATAGACTTATTGGCTCTCTATTAATATTTGGTTCCACAATTGATATCTCATTGAGCGACTTTGATTTATTTGTATATTTAACTCGATAAATTTGGTGCAGTTAGTTTGGTTCCAATGGTAATTAGAGCTTGTTTAAAATGATTTGTTTTTAGTTCTTAAGTTGTAGCCCCTTTAAAACCGTGCATGGGTGATAAGCGTGGTCAAATCCGTTTTGTAACCAAGTCATTTATTGGAGTTATTTGTCAAGAATTTTGAATTCATAGTTGGTCACTTGATTGTCAAAAGTTTGAGTTTACGATACATTTTCCTAAATCACGATAAATTCAGGATGCAACCAGCAGCTGCCTGAGAACTACACAGTGTCATTTCCTCATTTACGAACACATGACAAATCATTTAAATTTCAACGACACCTGTGGTAGTACGAACTAAACGATGGATCGATCGTGTTTAGAATTAATCCTGTTTTTATTTTTTACATTTTTCAAAAAAGAAAAAATGAAAACGTTTTTAAAATGTCATTTGGCGTAATAAAGATAAAAAATAGAAATGAAAACGATTTTTTGGTTTAGTTGAAAATAAAAGAGAAATGAAAAATGACTTTTAGTCATTTTTCATTTTTTATTTTCGTTTTCTCCCCTTCCGTGCAGAGAGAAAGAAAGAGACATTAATAAAATTTTTTTATACTGAAAATAATCTCTTAATAAAACTACCAAATATATTTTTAAAAATAATTTCTATTTAAAATTAAAAATGTTTTAATTTTTATTTTAATATAAAAAATAAAATCATTTTAAAACGAATTTCAAACCTTTAATATTTTTATTCAAAAAAATTTCATAATTTAACTTTGATAAAAAAAATATTACGTCAAAAAAAAAAAAAAAAAAAAAAAAAAAACCACAGAACCGTGACTCTATTACGTAGGAATACATACGAAGATAGAACGGAAGAGGCGCCCAACAGAACACCGCAATCCGATGATATTGTGATGGTCTCCAAGGAGTAGGATTTCGGAAAAGAGAAAAAATCGAATTTAGAGGGAAAAAAAAAGTAAAAATGAAAAATTTTTGAAGTCGCCACCAACTCAACCAACTCGGAGTGAGTCGAGGAGTGAGGCAACTGAAATGCGCAATCCATGTCGTCCTGCCATGGGAGCAAATCCGCCAAATCCGCCATTTTTATCCAACTCCGAAGCTCCCACTCCTTCCAATCCCGACTTCATTTATCGCCGTTTACTCTGACGGAATCGAAGCTCGAGAATCGCATACCTGAGAGAAATCTTGTTTCCAATCATTAAAGATGTCAAATTCGGAGCTCTCTTGCTCCGATTCCTCTTTCTTTTCTTCAAGCTCGAGCTTCTCTGTTAATGGCGGGTTGTTTCTGGAGCCTGCGGTTTCCAATAATTCCTTTCTTCGCTGGGTCTCGCCGGCGGCGGAGCAGAGTTTTGGTAAGGGTTCTTCTGTGTCGTCGTCGTCGAATTTGTGTCGATTCAAAGCGGTCGGAGTCGGAGGAGGAAGGTTCTTGTCGGTGAGCTTGACAAGCGACGGGATTGTTCGCGAGACGAAGAGGTGTTTGGTTCAGAATGGGTACGAGGACGCTGTGGTTGAGGAGAGGAAGAAGAAGAATCAGAAAATTAGGGTTCGGAAAGGCGCTGCCGTCAACACCACCAAGCATTTATGGGCTGGCGCTATCGCCGCCATGGTTTCCAGGTCTGTTTTGGTTCTTCTTGTTGAAGAAAATCTTCAATCTTTAATGTTTGGATTACTACTTGAGTGGTAATTTCATGTTTTGTGAACAATTTGGTTTGGGATTCTGACATAAGATTTGCTAACTGATTATGAGAAACATTATTGTATACTATTTGTACTTGTCAATTAATTAATGGTTATGTGAATACCTATATATTAAGTGCTTGGTTGATAAGAGGATATTGACTATTCTTGTTCTCTCAGAACTTTTGTGGCACCACTTGAGAGATTGAAGCTGGAATACATAGTCCGTGGTGAGCAGAGGAAACTATTTGAGCTCGTCAAAACTATCGCGGTTTCGCAAGGCTTGAGAGGATTTTGGAAGGGGAACCTTCTTAACATCCTTCGCACAGCGCCGTTCAAAGCCGTCAATTTTTGCGCTTATGATACTTACAGAAAGCAATTGCTCAGATTTTCTGGGAATGAAGAGACCACTAATTTTGAGAGGTTCATTGCCGGTGCTGCGGCTGGCATTACCGCAACTGTACTTTGCTTACCACTTGACACAGTACGTGAACTTTTGGAACTTTGTAATTAGACTTTCAGTTGAGCTTAATATTCATGATAGAACCTGTATTAAATTAAACAAGCTATCATGTCTTGCTTGTTGTCTTTACTATATGCATAACTTCATGCATTTGTTCTGTGGATTATCTAGGCCACATAAAATATGCACATAACGCAAAATGCTTGACTTACTGAATCAACTGATTGACTGACATGGGAATGTTTTTCAATTTGGACTACCCGTCTGATGAGAAAAATGCATGGGCGTACTTGTCTTTGGTGGCTGTATCATTGGGTTTACATTTCCTTGTATTTCTGTAGATTTATGTTTTTTGTGGGTTTGCATTTTGCCAATTGACTCTTCAGCTTTTCAGCAGTCTAATGTCTCGGGTAAAAAAGGAAAAGGCCAGAACTAAGATTTCATTGATTTTAGCCCCCCCACCCGCCCCCATTTCCTTGTATTTCTGTAGATTTATGTTTTTTGTGGGTTTGCATTTTGCCAATTGACTCTTCAGCTTTTCAGCAGTCTAATGTCTCGGGTAAAAAAGGAAAAGGCCAGAACTAAGATTTCATTGATTTTAGCCCCCCCACCCGCCCCC
>NW_010367016.1:20602-24300 GCF_000414095.1 Morus notabilis
CGCCCCCGCCCCCCGCCATCACTTTTATATGCTAATCATACGCCCCCGCCCCCCGCCATCACTTTTATATGCTAATCATACAAAATGGTGTGCCTTTCAGATTCGGACTAAGTTGGTGGCTCCTGGTGGAGAAGCCTTGGGTGGTGTTATTGGTGCTTTCAGCCACATGATCCATACTGAAGGACCTCTCTCCCTTTATAAGGGTTTAGTACCCTCCATTTTAAGTATGGCACCTTCAGGTGCAGTTTTTTATGGTGTATACGATATACTGAAATCAGCTTATCTGCATTCACCAGAAGGTAGGAAAAGAATTCAAAACATGAACCAACAGGGGCAGGAATTGAATATTTTGGATCAATTGGAATTGGGACCAATTAGGACGTTGCTTTATGGTGCTATTTCTGGTGCTTGCGCTGAAGCTGCGACTTACCCTTTCGAGGTTGTGAGGAGAAAGCTTCAACTGCAAGTTCAGGCAACTAGATTGAGTGCCCTGGCAACTTGTGCGGAGATAGTCAAGCAAGGAGGAGTCCCAGCTCTCTATGCTGGACTAATTCCAAGCTTGCTACAGGTACATAATCACTGAAGATAAGATCTCTCTCTCTCTCTCTCTCTCTCACAATCACAACAGGCACAGGGTGTCTATGCTTAGTTTTCTATGGTTTAGTAGATCCTTTTGATAAGTGAATATATCATTGATTGGTTATCCAAAATTGTAAGACATGGTCATTATGGAGGTTAACATCATTGGGATCAATGACTTTATAGATTTCATAACAGTATATGTGTTAATTAGTTATCGATTTTATCAGAGCAATTTATCTCAATTCAGGCACTATGGTCTTTTGTCTTTAGAAACACTGTGCTCAATCTTCTGAGTCATATCTTGTCTTGGTTAAATTTATGTTTCAGTTCCAATATCCAAGTGCTTCATTAGATTGTTTTGCCTGTGGTAGTTCTTAGAAAGTGAGATTACTGGCTGTCGCTTCGCTCCCTAAACGGTCTTTCTTGCAGTGGAGCAAGTGCTTCTACTTGTATATAAAGTATTCAATGTCCTGTTTTTTCCTGGTTGTGGAAAATTGAACATATTATATTTGACAGGTGTTTTTACCCCAAACTTGATTGGATTTGATGATGTAGTCTTTATTAAACTTTAGCGTGCTTCTCACTCAAGGATCATTTCATTTAACGGTTTAACCTGATCTATTTGTCTGTCTTGAATTTGCAGACTCTTTTCCTCTTAGATATTGGACTTTCTAAAATTTCAACTTTTCGGTTTCAAGCCTTCTTTTTCTTCTCTTCTCGATTTGATAATGTTTTGCGTACTCAGGTACTTCCCTCGGCTGCAATAAGTTATTTCGTCTACGAATTCATGAAAGTAGTTCTTAAAGTGGAATGAAAAGAGAAAATTGAGCGAACACCCATGGAAGATGTCGGAAGGTTGTAGAGCAACTGAGTGGAGAACCACCAATAGATCTAGAAGGATCATAGCTACATAGCAGGTACCAATACCATTCATGTGGGAAATGTATTTTTCCATTGCAAACGGCAGGAAATTGAATCGCCATCACAACTTACCAGATTCAAGCTTTATTCACTTTCAAAATTTAACGGTAGTGCAAGACATACACACTTTTGTTTTTGAGGATAAAAGCCAGCGAAATTTGATTTTGATCAGAAAAAGAACATTATATATTTATGTATTTCAATTTTAGCAATTTCCCTTTTCACTTTCTGCAATTCTGTGTTCCATCACTATTTATTGCGGAGAACTCATACTCTAATGCTTTATGAGATGTGGTAACTGGCAAGTAGCTATGTGCAATTAATGATCCAACCTCATTTGTTTTGTTGATTCGAGTTTTCAACTTGAGTTGATAAATTCAGTGAATTTATGTGAAAAAAAACGCTGTAACCAAAAAAAAAAAATTGAATTTAAAACTGTTGTGAGAGAAAACACTGTGGTAAAAACTTGAGGTGCGATTCGATTCAACAAAATGAACGGTAAGTTTTGACTATTGTATGTTATCCTATTTTTCCTTCCGGCATAAGATACCAAAATACAAGGGGTTTAGAAATAGTAGTTTCTGGTCGCGGTTTTGTTATGATGGTACTTGGCTACTTGCTAATGGTAGTCTGTTTCAATGTTTAAGTTGGCAGTTGGTATTTGAATATACACCTGTTTAGAAAAATTTAAACCTGATTTATGCATAAATGTAAAACGAGTGAATTACTTGAAACATAAAAACTGGTACTCGGTCCAATTTACACCTATTTTTAGCAACAAAATGTCCGAGGGAATTGAGTGTGGGGAGCAATGAAGCGGCCAACCACACCAGTCCAATGATGTGCCAACTGCCAAGGCACGGTAGATTGTTTTTGGGAGGCCTGGGGCAATTTTAAAACTATCCCTTGAAATGAAGCTTATTTTATTTACACTCCTTAATATTAGTCCATATTTTTTTACCTTTTAAATTAAAATTAGTCAAGTGATAAATTTTTTTAAAAAAAAATACTTTTAAGTCTCATTTATTTTACTGATTTAAATTTTCAGTTCTAAATTTTTATAATTAAAAGTTTTTAAAAAATATCATATCTAATTTTTTTATTACAGTTAAAAATTCTTAAAAAATATTAGATCTCAACTTAAATTAAAAATTTAAATAAGTAACAATTTAAATTAGCAAAACGAATGAGGTTTTAATAAGTTAAAGTACTTAAAAGTGGTAAAATCTTTAATTTTCTCTCTTTTTTTATTACTTATTTTTCGGGCTTAAGGAATGAGATTTTTCTGTAGCCAGTTACCGTTTAACCTCTCGATTTTAAATGACGTTGAAATAACATTAACGGGGCTCGTTTTATCCACATAAATTTATTTGCTGAAGATCGTACCTAAAAAAGGCAAACAATTATGAGTAACAACTCTTGCCCATAATTCACATGCGAAACAATTGCGTGAGAATAATAGACTTAAAACGGCAAACATACCACCTGCCCACCTCCCAACTACTTGGTGGTCGTTTCTCAAATGTCATGTTGTTTGTCAAATTATAGGATGCGTTTAAAATTATTTTTAAAAACGTTTTCACATATTATTTAGACACGAAAATAAAAACGGTATACAAATCGCGTTTATTTAATAAAAGTTTTAAAAACGAAAATGAAAACAAAAAATAATAAGAATGATTTTTATATAAAAAAAAAGTAAAAAACGATTGAAAGCGATTTTTCTTTTTCCGTTTTCATTTTTTAATACTTATCAACAAAGTTATATTGAAAATTAATTATTAATTATTAATTATATTATATAGTAATTAATAATTAATAAATAGATATACTTAATAACTAATAAATAAATATTAATTACTTAATTATTAATGAAATATTAATTTATTACTATTAAGTTTTTAATTTTTTTAATAAAATAATAAATAATATATTAATTAATTACTTAGTTAAAGATTAATTGCCAACAAGTAATTATATAACATATTAACAATAAAACAAATAATAATAGGTTATTAAATAAATAATAAATAATTAATATATCAATCATATATTATGTTAATTATAATCTATTAATTAGTAAATAGTTGGTAAATAAAAAAATAAATAGTAATTACTCAATTAATAATTAATATTAAATTATAATTATCAATATGTAATATACTAATCAATAATAATTAATAATTGATAATTAG
>NW_010367016.1:24316-30324 GCF_000414095.1 Morus notabilis
GTAAACGGAATATTAATAAATTATGTATATACTAATTATTTTTTTAATACATTAATTAATTACTTATAATCTAATAAATATGAGTACATTACTAACATAGTAATTACTTATAATTAATTACTAATTACTATTTTGTAATTATTTAGCATATTAATTTATTATATATAATTTAATTACTAATGTACTCATAAATGATAATTTATCCATTATTATTATATTATTAATATATTAATTTTTATATGCTAAATAATTGATAATTATTAATTACTTAATATATTAATTTAATATTATTAATTACATGTACTCGAAACAAACATAAATATAACCAAACACGATTTCACTTTTTTATCATACTTAAGCTGATCTCTTAAAAGACTATCAAACGTAATTTTAGAATTAGTTACAGAATGATTTTTAAAACAATCTCATTTTCATTTTTGTACCGAAAATAAAACCATTTTAAAAACATTACCAAACAGGCCCGTAGCATTTCAAAAACCGAAAATGCTCCGTAATACACAATGTAAATGGGAAAAGAATTTTGTAACCTTACTACCACTGTTTCAATACATTATCTTATATGCAAATCCAGCTTCTATACAACCTTATGATATTAATCTCTGTTCCATTCTACCAAATGTATCGTCAGCGAAATACACACACCCCCCTCACAATTTGTGTCTAAATATGCTAAATCATGAATCATTACACGCTTATGTTACAAACCCATAACGTAGATCTCACCTTTGCAAGTAGGCAAAACCGACTTGCAAGGAGAGGGGACCCAAGGCCAAGGGCTTATAAACCCACTAATCATTTTATATTTATTCCACATTCTATTTCTTGACTGAATAACTGATGCACATATAGAACTAGGAAAGCAAAGAATTTTCCTGGCCTTTAAGAAGAATATGCAAGGAGGGTGAATCATGATTTTCGCTAGATATAGGTTTAACAACCGAGAAGATGAAGATGCAAATTTTCCGAATTCTGCTGAACTTGGTTCGGTACACTTGTGCAGTTAACTACAAAATTTTTTATCAACGAAATTTGAATGAGGATGAAGACTAAAATCTAAGAAACCAAGACTCATTCACTAAGATAGTTCGATATGTAAACCATTGAACCGCCGACGCTCTCGGCTAAAATAGTTCCGCATGTGAATGTTCGACAGTTATACCTTCCAAGTCCTTAAAGGGCCAAGCTAGTCCCAAAACCAACTACGATTTCGCAGCATCTGCTCGAGGTCTCCACAGTCCCACCCTATACTTGTGGGTGTATTTCAGTATCAGCTTTCTCTGGAATACAAAAGATCAGACAGGATTCTCAGTAAGTAACAAGAAGATGGAGGTAAAGACATTTATCATAAAGTAAAGCAGAAAATCTCTCCAAACGTGTAAACCAAGAGAAAAGTTCACTTTTTATTCGTCCTTTCATGAAATAATGATAAGCTCGTAAAGAAAATGAAGAACAGTTAGAGCAAGACAACGCGAGATTTATGCACAAACAAGCCAAATCACGGGCCTGGTCAATGTTATTAATGGCGGAAATTACAGAATCACAGGTATGGGTATGGGGGTGTTCGAGTGACCCCTTGCACTCCCTAACTAAACTTGTCTTAGAAGTTCTGAGAATGATCGAATGAATCCTTCTCATGCCTTATCTAAACTATTTATACTATTCCTCTTTCTAGTAACTAACTTCCCCTTAACAACACAGCCTAACCGACTAAACCCTACCTATCCGCTTCATAACCTCCCCCTTGACTTGCCAGCTCATCATTCTATTAAGAATTACCTCCCTGACTCGCATCTCCACTGCCTTCCCCTGCTCCTGCCACATTCCTCTCACGAACTCTCCTCCGCACATAGATAAAACGCAAAGGAGGCTTATCATATAATAATAATAAGTAACAGATACAAGCCTTTTCACCATCTACTAATAAGTTTACAACTGAATATGGTTAGTGTAGTAATATTAATACGAGCACATTTTTTGAACAGAAATGAAAGAGTAAATGGTAATATCTAGCAAGCCCATAAAATTACAGAAGCAAGAGCATCTAGAAATGAGATAAATACAAGCAAAAACAATCAAACAATGACGCATATTAAGCCATCATCTCTAGAGTCTAGACTAAAACTCCAGCAAAAAGTTTCTCCCCCTGAAAATGAAATAAGTCTTCTGATCAACCTCGAGATATCTATTTAACAACAAAGATGACCTGCTTCAACAATATATTCATACTTGGCTAATACTTTCATCAAGTCTCATGTTTCTTTTTCCATACAGGAATAGGTATAACTTATAGCTCTTCGCGAAAGTAAAATGTCGATTTTCCAAAACGCATTACACCCCCAAAACTCAACAACCTAACCCACAACAACTCTATTGCAAATTGCAACAGAATAATGTCAAAACTTGCTGCCAAGTTCTTCAACATAACTACACAACAGAAGGCGATGGCTTCAGGTTTATACTAATTTAGAGACACATACAAAGCATGGTGTGTTATATTTTTCATAAAACCTATCACTAAGATCCAATCATTTTGAGACAATTTCTAATCCCCATACGGCAAGAGACAGTATAAATCAGGAAAATAAGATTTTCATATGTTTCTGCGTGTTCATATGCACGGGCGTGTGTGTATAGCAGAATGAATAATAGAGTTTTTTTTTTTTTTTTTGGTGAAAGATTACATGTTTGCAAGGGATGCCAAGCTTCTTGAGCTTAAGAGTGCGAGTGACAAGAAGCTTCTGGAAGTCAACAATCTCAGATTCAAGCTTGGGCACATGGGTTTCAACTCCTTTGCCTATTCCTTTCAGAAATTCTGGTATTCCAACTTTCACTGCAACAAAACAATTTATACTTCAGTTTCTTCTTGACTTGCAACACCAATTTGCTCATAATACAAAAATGATTTCCCAAATAAGAAGAGCATAAAATAATTTAGGCTAACAAAAATATCCAAAATACAACCATTAAATTTTCGTTTTCTTTTATGTTCCTTAATAATAATAATAATAATAATAAAACCCCAAAACCCAAAATAAACAATAACACGGCTCTAACTCAACTAAAGTGAAATTTTCCTCTTCTACGGAAGTTCAAGCATCAAAATTCACAAAAATGGACTTCAACTTTTTCTATTGACTTGGATTACCTTCATAAGAGATTGATTTGGAGAAGAATCTAGAGAAACCAGGAGTAGAAAGGGCCGCGGAGACTGCATTATTGCCGAAGAGTATTTGCCTCCAAGCCATATTTGCTTAGGGTTTTTCAGTGACACTGTTTTCTCTTGAAAAACTATTTCAAATATTTGGAAACGACATTCTTTGTTTATTGGCTAAGGCCGAGAACGGTATATGAGTTGCTGAGAGGATGGGCCGCGTTTTTATGCTGTCCTCTTTCTTATCTAGCCGGTGTTGGACAGTTTGTTTTTTTAGAGTTTAGGGATTGTTTGGTTGGAGGGTGCAAAGAGTTTGAACCTTGCTTAGTAAAAAGTAAAAAAGGGTTTAAATCCTTAATATGACATTTCATAATCGAGGATTCTCAAGATATGAACGTAAATCTTCTGTGTTCTTAGAGTTTGAATCTAGGTTTAAACCTCACAAAATCTATTAAAAAAAAAATTAAGGGAAAACATTTCATTGCAAAAGAAACAATTACACAAAGTACGAGTAGTCCCAATTACAGAGGAGATTTACCCAGAACCAAAATTGGATCCACAAGTGAAGATACTATAGCACATAGGCAAAAATATGTACTGATACTCAACGGGAAAAGACCCGTTCGACATAGAAACATAGAGCATGATCAAAGCTCGTTTAAAGCCACAAACAGTCGATAGATTAAGCGACTAAGATCAACCCCCACGTAAGGGAACATCAACAACACGACATAGAGGAAGCTCTAGTCGGACCAAACAACCTACACCATCCGTAAACAACTTTCTGGGATGAGAAACACAACCAAAGCCAAAAGGTAGAGAAACCACATCCGTCATTACAATGTAAGAAAAAAATGGAGATAACGCCATGACAGAAGAAGGGCATCCGCTGCAGCCACCATTCAACCATTTCCCTTCAGCGATCAGCATCGTATCCGAAAATTCAACGAGGACTCCATCATTTATCCGATCTGGCATCCCGCAACAATGAAACCATCTCACTCTAGTGAGCTTCCTTCGACCACACCTTGGGTCCCCAGATCTAGCGTCCTCCGAACATAACCTCATTGCACAGATCTGATCAGATATAGATCTAGCCATCTCTAACCACAACATCCTCGAATGGATTTCGTCAACGCTGCTCTTCACCAGTCCAACTTCCCCTCACCCACACAGCGCATGTTCAGCTTTCCGTCTAGAGTCACCTCCACGAGTACCTACAGACCATGTCTTACCCTCTCCCCTCTTACCAGAGCACATCGGCCTACCCTATGGTGGTGCCATACTCCGGCCTCAAAGGGAGGGGGAGGTTGTTGCAAAGGAAATTCCTTAATGGAACCCTATAAAACTTAGAAGAGAAGAGAGAGCCAAACTCTTTTGGCCTTGGATGTCATCATATTTTTCCTTCTTACACAAGATACCAAAATACAATGGGTTTAGAAACCAATAGTTTGTGGCTGCAGTTTTATCATGTTGGTACTTGATAGTGGTAGTCAGTTTCAATGATCTCAATAGGGAAGGGAAAGAAAAGGAAAAAGAAAGGGAAGGATTGCTAGTTTGTAGTTATTGAGCGAAGGTAAAGTTGTGAAATAGAGGAACACTACTCATAGAGAGTTGGTATTTGAATATACTCCTCCTCAGAAAAATTTAATTATTTAAATTTGATTTATACAATAAGGAGACAAATATCTATTGGAATGTATGGGTCTTAGATTTTTACCATTTACACTTGATTAATACCTTTTAACTAAAAAATTATATTAGTCAAATGGATGTTAATCAAGAGTAAATGGTGAAAATCTTAAAACAATGCATTCAAAGAGTGAGTTCTCCAATTTTATTTTTTTTATACATACTAGTTTAGCTACGTGCAATGCACGTATGGAGTTGTAATTCAATTGTAATAACGTAGAATATAAAAAATAAAACATAGAAAAAGATTTACTAAGAAATTTAAAAGGAGAATATAAATAGTAGTCTGAGTGAAAAGCTTATGTGATTAAATTGATAAAACATTCTAAATTATAAGATGTTGATACCCAACTTTGTACCAGGCTTGTTCAAGGGTCCAGGCCCAACCATGCGTCACGCGACATTAATGGGCTCACTTCGTGGACCCAAGCCACGCTCGCGGACCTCCCGTAGGCTGTGGTTGGGTGGGCCATGTGTGATCAAGTAAGCCACGCTAGCGGATCATGTATAATAAAAATTTCATAAAACCTTGGAGATACTATATAGATTATATTAATTTATGCACGAATAAATTAATCACATTAATTTATTTACCAAGAACCGGATTCAGAATTATATCTAGCAACCGATTAGGATGATAACTTGTGTTCTTTGACCTCAAATGTTTCTCATAGTTTAGAACACCCGAATCTTCCTCGTCAATTCTTTGAATCTACGAAGACATGTGTGTAGACACACATCAAACAAAATGAGATTAGCGAATAAACACTCAGGGGGCGTTTGGTATGGGGTAATCATATGGGTGGGAATGGGAATCTTTCAGATTCTCATGTTTGATACAATTATTAGACTTTTTTAAAACCCAGGAAAGTGAAGCCCATGGGTTTCACATTACCCCATTTGGGGTAATCCTAATCCCACCCAAAAAGATGTTATTCAAATTCCCAGGAATCTCAAAATCATGGGAATCTCATAATAATAATAATAATAATAATAATAATAACAATAATAATAATAATAATAATAATAATAATAATAATAATAATAACAATAATAATAACAATAATAATAATAATAATAATAATAATAATAATAATAACAATAATAATAATAATAATAATAATAATAATAATAATAATAATAA
>NW_010367016.1:30682-47758 GCF_000414095.1 Morus notabilis
TTATTAATATTATAATTATTAAATTATTATTACTATTATAATTATAATTATAATTATAATAATAATAACAATAATAATTATAATAATAATAACAATAATAATTATAATAATAATAATAATAATAATAAAATTATTATTATTATTATTATTGTTATTATTCATTTAAAAAAATATTTTTTAATTCACAACATTCCCATGCACAACCAAACACAGTAATGTAATATTCCTAGGAATTTGAGAAAGATTTCTGTATGGAACCAAACACAATAATGTATTATTCCTAGGAATCATATTATCCTCTATCATTTTCCTGGGAATATGATTCCTTATGATTACCCTATACCAAACGCCCCCTCAAGGTTTTCACGAACACCAACACATGCACGATGTGAAATTTTTCAGAGAAAATTTTCCTTCCCACTCTATAGAAAACCGGCTACTGACACTTAGTAGAGCAAAAATTGTGCTTTCCAATTTTCTATAATATCTTATTTTATAGATTAGTAGTCAGACTCTTAGAATGTGTCTAATCTTTATCTTTAAAACTTGATAATTATCTCCAACTTCAAATTTAATTTTGAAACAAATCCACTTCTCCCTTATCTTAAATGGCTAGCCACCACAGGGAAATTCCTCCCTATGGTAGGCGCAATTTTGCAGATAAAGAATAGGGGAAAAATTTTATCATGTAGTCTGATTTTAACTCAAATTCAAATTCTAATTTATGTCAAACTTAAATCAATTTGAATTTCAAATTTGACAACTTATCAAATAAGTTAATTGGATAACTATAAAGAGAAAGCAATTTGAATCCTAAAGGGATTCACACTGTGTGCTGTGCGTTCACACCATGTGAACACCTTCACATGTGTGTTTTAAAAATTTAAATTCACATTTAAATAATCACATTATTTAATTAATAATTAATTCTCAATTAATTATTGTCACGCCCCTAAACCGGGATTAGTGACGTGGAGGCTTGTTTAGAAACTTAAACCTGTTTAAGAGAGTGATTAGCAAATAATGTTGCAAATATTTTAATTTTTCAAATCCAAAACATTCAGGTATTTCCAAACAAGCCCATGCATTTAAGAGAAATTTAATTTCAAGAAAGGTGGTGGAATTTCTAACCAAACCAGTTTAAAACCGCGTCCCTGGTGTCAAGTCAGGAATTTCCACAGGTGTTTAGCATACATGAATATAAACAAAAGTAAATGTGACATCAACCACAGTCTAGCAATATTTAAGCTTACAATCTATAATCTTTTATACATGCCTTGAGATAAAAGTTAAGAGGAAATACAACTCTTCACTTCCCGAGGTCAAGTCCACGTCACCGGTAGTAGCTACCTACTCCGTACTACTCCTCACGTTGCCTGGAGGGGTTTAATATATTTGAAAATAAGAAATGTGAGCTAAAGACCCAGTAGGATATAATTTTATAAAGCATTTAAAATAAAGGTACTCACGGTTTGAAGATATACACCCGAAACCGGTCATCCCTTTTTAGAAAAAGAAATACTCACATAGTAGAAAATATCTGTATAATGAAAGTGTGCAGCTCATCATACCACTAAACAATAAGCGGTAAAAATGTCTGTCTAGTGAAAAGTGGATCCGTACAGGTTTCGGGACCTGCCCCCAAGGATGCGATTCCCACATCCCGATCTCTGAGGCCACCATGCGTTGTATCATTCCTTAAAATATTTCATTTTAAGAAATGATACTCTTTAAAATCTCATTTCTAAAATCATTGGAAAACTTAATAGCATTCACATGCTATTCCTTTAAAATCATTTCCTTTAATCATGTTTTGTTCTAAAACATTTTCATTGGCTAAAATCATTTAAAGTAAGGCTAACAAGGATATGGACAAGAATATCCTACCTCTCGGATGTCAAACCTGTGGTTATCTTCACGTAGCCCTAGCTCCGCTTGCCTTTGAGGCTCCGATTCCAATCGTGCCACTAAGTTTCCCATCAAAATCAACAATTTAGAGTTTGATCTTTCTCACCAAATATTCTTGCTTAATTAGATGCAATTGTATCATATTAGTGTGCCATAGTTCAAAATCAATGTTCATAAATAATTATTAATTCAAATCATGATTCTTTGACAATGGAGATTCATTCCGGAGAATCAAATGGAAAACAAGGATTCATGTGGCTAATCCACTCATTTTGAGTTCTCAAATGAGGTTAGGTCAATCCCACATCGAATTTCGTGGTCAAAACAGGGTTTTTGGGCTGTTTAGGGTCGGGTTCAGTGGGAACTGGTCGACCGGTGACAGAGGAGGGTAACTTCACCGGTCGGCCGGTGGAGGGGTGACCGGTCGACCGGACCGGTTGACCGGTGGGGAGGATTTCCAGGGCCAGCCATGGCTGATCCGCATGAAACAAAGCCAAATCCTGAAATTTTAGGTTCAATTTCGACATATTTTCAAGGAAAATATATAGATCCAGTTTCAAATCAACAAGTAGGGTCCAAAGAATCAAAAACCCCCTAATTTTCATCAAGGTTTCATCAAAATGCATTCGAAATCCATTCGAAAATGAAATTTAAACCAAAAATCACCAAACTCGACTAAAACGAGTTCCATAAGGCTAAATCCGAAAATCTAAAGTAAGTTTCAAAGAGTTTTACCTTGATCCAAGCTTTGATGTTAAAAACCTCTTGAAAACCTCCATTTTTTGGTTTAAATCCGGCCCTTGAGAAAGAAAACTTGAGAGAGAGAGAGATGAACGAGGCAGGGAGAGGGGGAAAGAGAGAAAGCTCGAGATAGAGAGAGGGCGAGTGAGCTCGAGAGACTGATAGGGAGAGAGAGAGAGAGTGTCCAGACACAGAGAGAGAGAGGGAGAGTAACGTGAGGAAGGGAGAGGATAAAGAAAAGAAATAAGGAAAAAGAAAAGAAGAGAGAAAAGGAAAAAGAAAAATTGGAAAGAAAAATATTAGGGAAAATAAATAAAACAAAGAGGGATGAAGCTGCAAATACCAAAAATAAATTTAAGAGTTCATGATTAATTAAGAAAATCAATTCAGGCACACTAATAAACCACAATTATCATAATTAAACAAGTTTAATTCTGGAGAGCGTTACAATCATCATTGAGTGTTTTATTTTAGAATTCCATAATTCTAAAATTTTCATTTTTCCCTTAGTGTCTAGTAGGATTACATGGATGACGCGAGGACTCATGGACCTATAATTTTGAGCTCCAGTAAAATTAATAATTAATTAAACTATTTAATTAATTAATTAATCTTATTAATTCTAATAGTTACTCCATTATAAACTTAGAATTGCACTCTCGTAATTATAGATATAAATTTCTTCTAAACTGTGAAGTGTCCATGTGATATTGTCACTGCATATAGATCAATCCTCCATAAATAATTCATACTTAAAGCTAGGTGAAATCCGTTAACCTCTCTAATTACATCTTTATACTTGAGTACCATTGATTCTTTAATGGACAGTGATTCATAAAATAAATTCATGAATCAGAGCTCCTACTGGTCCAAGTATCGAATCAACCATCAAGAGAATTATTTATCTACTTCTTTCTCAAGAAGGAATGGATTCCATCTCGTATAATAACATTTCTGGCTACCTACTTCATCATGTCTCCAAAATACAAGGAATAAGATTCAGGATCTCAGAATCCATACCGAGTAAATCAAAAGACACAAATTCATAAATATGAGTCTGTTAAGAACTCAAGATTAAGATTATTCTATATATGACCATCGGTAGACTCAATTAGAATTTCTATACTTAACGAAAATTATCAGAAATTCATATTGTGTCTGTGTCCTTATTCTACATAATCTCATCATGCGTAATACACTCATTCAATATCTCGGCATATTAACAGTGCGGATAACACCGTTCTATTCTAAATGGGAATGCCATGTATTAATAATGTTTTAATTAAAGATTCTAAACTTTAATTAAATTCATTACGAACACCGTTTTAATTATTATCCTTAAACATTATCCTCTCACATATAATACTTATATACAACGTTTAAGGTCGCATAAATAATCATGAAATTTTTTATTGATATTCACAAATATATGCACATAAAATAATAAATAAATTTTTTTATTAAATAAATAATAAATATCATATTACTTCTCATACTTTTAAAACATCATTCGCAACAAAATGCACAATGACTTTCTTTGTACTCTTTTATATATAGTGGAAATAAATGTAGTACGAGTGAATTACTGGACTTAAACATTGGTACTCCATCTAATTTACACTTATTATTAGCAACTAACTGTTCGAGGGCCTCCATTGTGACTCGATTGAGTGTAGAGTGAGTTGAAGCAATCACCACTCCAGCTTAAAGCTATAAGTTTAAGCTGGACTAAACAGGCGGACTCAAAACTCACTACTGTTGACTTGGGCCCGGCCGGGTCCTATCCTCCATGTTGGGCCAGGCCAAGATTTGAGACTAAATGTTTATTTATGCTGGCCCGACCCAACTCAAACTCGCTCTTTTCAATTTTTTGAAAATACATTATAAACTTTCAGGCCAAACCAAACTGGCCTTAAATGAGCCATTTGCCTAGACCAAGGACCTGAACTTTTATCTCTATTTCAGTCCAATCACATGCCAAGACACGGCTAAATATATTGTTTTTTAGTATAAAAAAAAAAGAGGTTTATTTTATTTATTTTTAATCCGAGCTAGCTATTGTTTAGCCGCTCAATTAATGGGGCTCGTTACAGGGCACATAAGAACTTTTTTTTTTGTTTTTCTTTTTTTCCTGAAGATCGTACCTAAAAAAGGCAAACAATTATGAGGAATAACACTTGCCCATAATCCACATGCCAAATAACCGTGAGAATAACACTTTCACGATTTTGGACTTAAGAAGGCAAAGAACCACCTGCCCACCTCCCACCTACTTGGTCCGTTCTAGTGTTGTTTGTCAAATTGTAGAATTTCAAAGCCCAAAAAATGCTTCTCATTTTCTCAAAGAAAATTGCTTAATTTTAAAAGTTTATAAGTTTGAATTTTTATTTTTTATTTTTAATTAGTATTTTTTTATAAATATAATTATTAAAAATAATATATAAAAATTAAGACTCATATACTTTTAAAATATATTTGTCAAGATTTATCTCAATTCTTCAAAGATTGTTTGTCTAATTTTTAGTTTCTTATGTCCAATTTTTTTTGAGATTTCAAATAGTGTCTGTAATTTTTTAAAAATGTATCGCGATATAATTATTTAGACACAATTTCAAACATTAAATTTAAACATATAATCTGAATTTAAAGACATGTTTATTTCATATATTTATATTTAAATTATTACTTCCGTATTTTTTTCACAAAAAATTTTAAATATTAAAATAAAAAATCAAGTTTGAATATCCCTAGCCATAAATTCTTCGGTCTCATTATACGTCATAAATAGGCCTCCGTTACAGTTGCCTCTTTTTCCATTTTTTTCTTTAACTTGGACCAAAAAATTAGTTGAACAAAACACATAAAACGGCAACGAAAAAGACTTGGGAAAGAGGTAGAGAAGGGGCTACAGCTACACAAGTTCAAAACCACGTCATTATTCCAATTCCAATTCCTAACCACAGAGAACCGTCACTTACGTGTCCGTCTCTCACTTGTCGTTGGATTGAGAGGTACGAAGCATACCCCCTTTTCTCTCTCTCTCTCTCTCTCTAGCCCGCTTTCAAACGCCCCAATCGAAATGAATATTTCCCACCATGTCGTTCTTCTTTTTCGTCGTTCTCTTTCACTATTAAAACTCTAAAGCCTTTCCGCCGCAATCTCTGTCTCCGAGTTTGGCCGAAACCCTTGCGGATTGCCGGCATGTCTCCCCCGCCGCCGGTGTCTTTCGGAAACTGTGCGAGTTTCCCCAGAGAGAATGGTAGCGCCGGCGTTGACCACCGCGAGTCCGGCGACGCGACGTCTGCGCATTGCAACGGCGGATCCGATCTTTCTGCTTCTTCCTCCTCCGGCGGCGTTTCGGTCATGTACTGTGATTTTCCGTTCAACGACTCGGAGAAGCTGCGACGTGTCGTGACTGCTTCCGCGAAGGGATTCTCGATCGGAGCCGGTCTCAAAGGCGGTCTCGCTCTGTTCTCGATTCTCGCTCGGTTGAGGCGGAGAAAGGCATTGGCCTATCTAAGGTGAAGTCCTGGAGTTCCGCCGAGGATTTGGATTTTCGATCTTAGTGGGAAGATTCTCATGCAGATTTGTGTTTTGGCTCTTTTTTTTTTTTCCTGGTTTTCAGGAAGGAAGGTGCGATCACGAATAGCGAAGCAATCGTAATGGCTGTGAAGGAGACGCTGCGATATGGTTTGTTTCTCAGCACTTTTGCCGGCACATTCGTCTCGGTAGATGAGATTATAGCTTCTTTGGGAGGTCACCGTAGGCATGTTTCTTCTTCTTTTTCTTCTGAATTCCTGTTTTCAAAGCCTGAATTTTGAATCTGAATGAAGTTCAGACAGACAAATTTGCTTCTTCAATTCTAGTTCAGGACAGCGAAATGGAGGGCTGTGTTAGCCGGGGCTATTGCGGGACCGTCGATGCTTCTTACTGGGCTAGAAACGCAGCATACGAGTCTGGCTATATACATTCTTATGCGAGCTGCCGTGCTAGCCTCGCGCTGCGGGATCAAAAGCAAACGATTCGGCCGAATTTGCAAGCCACTCACCTGGGCGCACGGTGATATCTTCCTCATGTGTCTTTCTTCTTCCCAAATTCTGTGAGTAAAGTTTTTCACTTTGTATTAGATACTTTGTTTCTATATTCGTTTCTGAGGCTGTAGTGTACTTTAACTGAATAAGGAAAACAAAAACTATGTATTGCTCAGGTCTGCTTACATATTGAAGCAGGATAGTTTGCCTCCTTCGTATAAGTCGTTTCTCAATAAACATGGTGGAAAGGATATTGTTATTCTGAAAGCTGTGAAAGAGATTGCATCCGGAATGCCCTTTACTAACCTGCAAGCAGTAGAGAAATATTACAATTCGGTCGGTGTCGACATTAAACTAGATCCAAATATGAAAGTTCCCTGCTCGGTATGCAATCTTTTTTTTATCATTCATTGCATTGTTTTCTTTTCCTAAAAGAAGATTTGTATTGAGGACGCATTTGATTTGCATTCAAACTTTGCCGCCTGTGTCAATATTATTATGTTTCTTTGATTTCTTAAGCTTTTGAGCCTCTTGTGCAGATTGTACATGGTAACCAATCGTGCAGTGGGCATATTTTTTCTTTTCTTGTTCAAGCCTATAAGAGAGCGCTACCAGTTTATCTACCAGTATATCTGATTCCCGCTCTCATTGTTCACCGCCAAGGCCTCTTGAAAAGGTAACTGCTTTCGATTTTCTTAACAGATCACGAATTTCATGTCTTGATGCTTTGAGAAATGAAATGCGTTCTTGTCTGTTTGTTGAATGTTCCGGAACGTGTTTAATAAAGCGGGTTCAGTTTTTAAACGTTTTGTTAAGAGAAACATTTTCTCAAGGTTTTAGGGTTTCTATACTCTCTTTTTTTTTTTTTTTTTGAGCGGGGTTACCTTACTTTTTGTTGAACGAAAGAACATAAAATTCTCAAATGCCTGGAGCAAGTTGATGTAATTCTATGTTCATTTCAACATGGAGCTGTCATGGCTGCCAACTATATGCTAACAGGAAGATAAGCTGAACACTTGTTTCTGCCCTTATTTATTTATTTTTATTTATTTTTTTGTCAAATTGAGTCCTGGGGTTACATACCCTTATCTAGATTATAATTTGATAAACATATCTTTTAGTCTTTTGTTTTTCAAATATTATTCAAACATAGGCGAGAAAAAATGCTAAAACGTATTGGATATATGTATATCAGCGATAGTCTTCTACAGTGATTATGTCCTCTTTTCTTTTGTGTGGATAGTCTTAGCGACGTCTGTTTGCCATGTGCAGGCCTTACACAATACTAGGTAAAGGTCTTTTTGGTACTGCAAGATCAAGCTTGTTTCTATCTGTATATTGCTCGTCAGCCTGGTTAGCATCTTTCACCTACCTTATGCTTTTAGTTTTATTTATATTCTGGACCTCAGCTGGTAGAAATAAATTTATTTTGCTGATATATAGCCAGGAGCAAAGGAATGGAGTCTGATTTGTTTGGTAATTATATGCAAATATTAGCTTGTAAATCTTCCGTGTTTACTTATGAGGTTCTCTACTCTTTTTGTGTTTTTTGCTAGCCCTAGAATGTGGACTAAGCAAGATTAGGCACATGTGCGGTGTTGTATTTTTTTTTTCCCCATACCAAAAGGGTGGGAAACATTATAGTTTATGTGGATGTGCATTTTCTGCTGATGGTTTTCAAGATTTATCTCTATGGAAATTTATATTTGGTGCTCTTGATTTAGAAAACTCTGTTTCATTGGTCATCAGGGCGTGGACGTGCTTTCTCTTTAGGATTTTCAAGAAATGCAACATTCCAATGGTGGCAATGGGGACGGTATGGTGTTCCCTTAAACTTCTTAGTTCAGTGGTTGCACGAAAACATGTCATTTTGATAGTCTTCTTTCTGTTTTTTTTTTTTTTTGACAGTTCCCAACTGGCCTGGCCTTGGCCATTGAAAAGAAGACCAGACGGATGGAGATATCACTCTACTGCCTTGCTCGAGCCATCGAGAGCTTCTTCACGTGCTTGGCAGATGCTGGGTACTTGCTGCAGTCAAAGAACTTGAAAAGAGCTGATGTTGTGGTTTTCAGCTTGTCAACAGCCATCATAATGCACTGCTATGCCCAGGAGAGGGAAGTCTTTCGATCGAAATATTTGAATGTTCTCGACTGGGTGTTTGGCGTCCCGCCTCCATCGTGCGAAACCCCCCGTTGCAAAGATAAATAGGATCAAGTAGGTGCGGCTTTTGGGTTCAACACAAATTTTGTTGAATTCTCTTTGATACTTCTCCGGAGCTGATGGGAGAGTCTTGATGTGCCTTTCATTCTCATTATAATTACATCTAATATCAGTTAGTATAGAAGTGGGTGGCTCTTTGTACTAGTTTGTTTAGCCATTCATTGCTGAAAAAGAAACTACAGCTTAGAAATTCTTTGAAATTTATTAACAATGTTGATTTCATACAGAGTAGTACTAGTGATTTTTTAATTTGCATATGATGTAGAATTAATTGTGTAAATGAAAAGTATTAGTAGTAAAAGCTTTCAGAATGTTAGAACAGTCCAAGAATCCAAAGATTTATGAAAGTGCTTATCATTCTTATTATCTGTTTGCGTCATGTTGGCCTTAGTTCCTTATTCGCATCATAGCAGCCTTTTATTTCCCTCCTCACCGGCATGTCATAGTTGTGAGCACCGCCAGCTGGACCGCCTTCTCCGGTGATGGTAGCAGCGGTGGTGATCAATATAGAGTTGGGGTTAAGGTTCTATTTAGTCTGGGATTGTTCTGCGTTTTCAATAAATTTAGGGTCAATATTTAGTATTATTTACTAGGTATATGTCAAAATTTTCAAAAAAATTAAGAGGGTACATTACAAGAATGTAAGCATATTCCGCTCAAAACCATATTCCTATTGTATTTGTTTTCCCTTCTCTTCTATAATACTCGATCACTATAGAGACTAACAGCTTGAAAATGGATCGGTTTCTTTTCAACAAATAGTTGAGCAAACTAAATCCTGCATAATGGAGAAATAATTAGAGTTGCCAAATTTTTAAAACAATAAACCTGGAAGAAGACTGATTAATTTGTATAACGAGTTTAAGACATCTAAAACGAGGGATTACATGTACAAACTGTCTACGATTGATGAAAAAAAGAAAACCGACAACAAAACAAAACACACCTCGAATTTTTTTTGATAGCCGGCGATGAGATATGAAGAGGTGCTACAACAAACTAGTATTCCCAGTAATCGACGCAAGGTATATGAAATGTCTGAGCTCCGCTTGTTTAGTTCGCTGATTCAAGTTGATATGTGACTTTATGTGAGTTTTTTACTGTAGTAAAAAAAATTAAAAGTGACTGTTTCTGAGAGCTTTTTACTGTAACAAAATTCGAATTCTAAACTCAAATCGCTGAAATGAATGAGGCCTTATAGTTTAATCTTCTCTCGTGTATGGTAGTTTTTTTTAGTATAGTAGTTACTATCCTCCATCATTTTCTGTCTATTATGTTGTACTTGGACAGGTATTTTATGTCCATCATCATTTTCTGTCTACAAAGTTTTTATTTATTTATTTTAGTTCTAATGCCTCATTTGGAAGCCACTTATATTTTGCTAGTGTAAAATAGTCCAAATTTGTTAAGAGCAAAAATCAAGTGTATAAACTAAACAGTTGTGAATGTTGGTCATCTACTAACATTTTGCTATAGACTACTATTCAAAATCAATCGTGATACAAAAAATCGAAAAATTATAGAAAATAGTCCGATTTTGTTTAAATGTAAAATTCAAGTTTATTAACGGGCTATTTACATTTTTATACCATGTGTTTTAAATTTAATTCAAAAAGTATATTTTTAATTTTTTATCTCAATAAATGTATACTCTCAAATTATGTTTAATAGATAAATCGAGGAAAAAAAAGACAAAAGAGCCTTTTTTTTTTATCCCTCCAGTTGCACTCTGTGCTAGCAGCCGCGGTAATACAGAGGATGCAAGCTTTATCCAGAATGATTAGGCGTAAAGCGTCTGTATGTGGCTTTTTTAAGTCCATTGTCAATCTCAAGGCTCAACTTTGGACAGACGGTGGAAACTACCAAGCTAGAGTACGGTAAGGGCAGAGGAAATTTCCTCCTTTCTCAAAAGGCATCGATCCGTTATCTCATAAGAACTTCTAATTATTAAAAAAGATTGTAAGAGTTTTGATCTATGTATCAAATCAATCAAGAAAAGAACTCTTCAAATTTTATATTTATATTAATTTTAATACGATATATTCTATATGTTATATATAATATATTAAGTTAAGGCCTGAATATTGATATGGAATTCATATCATTATTCTTTCGAATTATTCGTCGACGTTCACACCCATTGGCCCTAAATGAGCCTGCAAGTTCAGGTGAATGTGAGATCGGGGTTGGTTGGCGTGAGGGTGGCTGTGGTGATTCAGGACAAGAGGGTAAGCGATTAAAAAACCAATCTGGAGGAAGGCCTCACGACGATGAATCCGGCATGGGAGGGGTACTGTATTTTTTGTTTTTTTCTTTGAATTTTTAGATTTCTTTTCCTTTTTTTTTTTT
The DNA here is from genome assembly GCF_000414095.1 of Morus notabilis. Taxonomy (NCBI): domain Eukaryota; kingdom Viridiplantae; phylum Streptophyta; class Magnoliopsida; order Rosales; family Moraceae; genus Morus; species Morus notabilis. The sequence goes on from NW_010367016.1 coordinate 41,932, forward strand.
CTTTCCTTTTCTCTCTTTTAAGTTCTTTTTAAGGTGCGTTTGGTTCATGAATTAAAACTATGTGATTAGAATTATTTTCGATTTACGTGTATTTTTTATGAGAAAAAATACTGTAACAAATCACGAATTATGATTCGAATCAGGAAACGAATCCATCTACCAAACATCACCTTAATTTTTTTTTTTTAACTATTAATGAGAACCAAATCTCTTTTTTAAGTTCTTTCTTTAAATTTTTAGATTTCTTTTCCTTTTCTTCTTTCCTTTTCTCTCTTTTAAGTTCTTTTTAGTTTTTTTTTTAACTATTAATGAGACGTTTTCTTTTTAGTTTTTTTTAACTACTAATGAGACGTTTTTAGTATTTTGAACTATTCATTATTCTTATTTTTAAAATTTAAATTTTTTATACAAAAAAAAAAAACATCTCAAAAAATCAAGAATGAAAACAAACAACCCATAATCTAATTTTTTAACTAGTTATTAAATCTAATTATACATTTTACGAAAAGGTACACTTTCAAATAAACTTAAAATTAAAAACTCCTTCAAGTAAAATAACCTTTTATCTGAAAGAAAGAACTCAGACCGTATCAATAATGGGCCAAGGAGTAGCAAAGCCCAATAGAAATTTGAACTAGATTTGGTGGGGTGCGCCAGGCCCGTGCAGTAGTGCAACGCACGGGCGACGCTCGAGGACCCCAATAGCAAGCTACCGTGGTGGGCCCTCCCCCTTAAAAAATTAATTTAATATCATGTGGGTGAATCACCCACGTATCAGATATTAAACTGATAAGAACAGATACTACACTTGATCTTAGCCAAAAGGCCGAGAAAGGTATGAATTGTTCTGTCATTGGGCCTCGCTTTTATACAGCATTCTTGAGACTCCTCCTTCTTATCTTGCCGATGTGGGACAATTTGTTTCTTTAGAATTTCACTACTTGTTATCTTACGCCATTGCACTTGTAAGTGCATCTTCGATTTTTGAGCCTCTAAAGAACAGTTTTGTTGTGTGAAAAAATGTGGATGATGAGTAAAAGAATAACAGTGTGACACGTGACATTACTTTTTTTTAAAAAGTAACAACCCTCAACGCTAAGGACTCCCTTTCCTTCTGCTGCAAAGAAAGCCCAACTTAGGACGCCGACTCCTCATGACGACGACAGGTCGTACTGTCGACCTTGCGACAGAAATCCCTCGGGAGAAAATCAATTGCCAAGAAAGACAACTAGGCTAAGCAAACAGAGATGGCGAGGGGAAAGCCTGACATTGCAAGTTGCGTACAGAAGTGGAGGATGTCTGCAGTGCAGGCATTAATTGTAAACCCTTATACCTCCCTATGGGAGACAGAAAAGGGTTACAGGTACGCACAGAGCCGTAATGAGAGACTAATTGGCTGAGTGAACAGTTCACAAAGTGATTAGTGGGCTTCCTGAGAGAAAAAATGATAGAGCAACAATTGATGTAAATTGTAATAATCTCAAAAGGAATATAAAACTACAGTAGATGTAGCTCTTCATTAATAGAGTGAACCACTATAAATTTCGTGTGTTCTTCTATTTTAAGCATATTTTTCTCATATTGCTCACTACTCAAAAAATACCACAAACACTTTACTGCATAAATTGAGTATACAGTCAATATAAAGCCGGTAATCTAACGGGATACCTAGAAGTAATCCGGCCTATTTCTGTTGATGAATTTTCACTGTCAACAAGCTTCTTCAAGTGTGTATATATATATTGAAGTTCTGATATAATGTCTTCAGAGACGTAAGAAGTAATTTATTGGTCAGTTATATTGATTATTCTCAATCATTTCGGATGGATTATGTTTTTGTTGGTTCAATTTTTTCATTCAAGAATGAGACCCTTTTTTTTTATTTCACAAAGTCTCACTTGAAAGTCACTGAAATCTATAGCTAACTTTTTAGTTGGCACAAATATAAGACTCATCTACATCTCAAAAAAATAAATAATAATAATAATAATAAACATAACACACATCTAACTCATCCAACCAGCGATTTTTAAAGTGTTCTTAGAAAACACGAGACAAATAAATAAGGAAGAATAGAGTCTCTTCCTTTTTTTCTTCCCTTTGTGCCAATTGGCTGATAATCATTTGGATCATACAATTCTTAAACAATATCAAACATTATGTAAACTTTAAGTTTGCCCCCACATGAACAAACTTGAAAATAACACATCGATCCAAGCCTTCTATTGTAAGTTTAAAACATATATGTACAAGCATACATACAATATATATATATATATATATATATATATATGAGAGCCCACTATCCGAGCAATGTTTAGATCCCCACTTGCAAAGTTTTTAGTTTATTTTTTAGGACTTTTGTTAGGTAATAATAAAGAACTTATAAAGTTGGGATTACACCGCCATTGGACAGGTTCATTAAAGATTGTTTTGGAATTGCATCTAAAATTTGGTGGTAATCAAGTATGACTATTGAATTCATCTTCTTAACTTAAAGTCAGAGAACACAATCTTTGACTAGACAACTAAAATAAAATAAAAGAGATAAAGACAAAGTTTTAATCCATTTTTAACTAATTAAACAATCAGCACAATAAAATCAGTCCCATTTCCATTGCAAAAGGGTCTTAAATCCAGTAAAGGTTTGCACAAGTTTCTTAAGGAAAAAAACACATGCGACTTAAACTCAACAGCAAAAAAAAAAAAAAAAAAAAAAAAAAACAAAATATTGTAACTTCAATTTCAAGCCTAAATGCCTTTGATTTGGACTAATTTATTGTGTAAAACAAGTTATTAAATAAACTCAAGACTATTAAATTAGTATGAAAAGTACTCTCATAATTTTAAGCAGAATTCATTTATCCTAGGACCCAAAAAGACATTCTTTGTTGCATTGGCGAATAAACTAATAACCCAAATGCATAATGAAGTCTTCAGGTTCTGTACTAATAAATGAATAATGATCAGTGCCAAATGTTAATTGAATTGACTAGTATTATACACAGCACTGACAAGATAATAAAGTTTAGTCTTTTATCTTCCAATGTAGTTAGTTTGAATATTTGGTGGCTAAAGATGAGAGAATAAGAGGAAGGTTGGTTCGGTTTTGACTATGCTTATTATCCTTTGAATCCGTTGATTTCAATAACCTTATAGGTTATAAGTAGGGTAAATGAGGTATAAATTCATGATTACAAACGAATTCAGATATGTTGTTCCCATTTTCTTATCTCGATGTCTCTTGATTACTTATTTATCATGTAATCTAAATTTTAAAATTTAACTACATGAGTAAGAACAAAATACTAAAAATATTTAAATAATTAACGATGTGTCAAAATTTAGTTGCAGAGACAGCCACTGAGACAAGAAAATGAGACAGAAGATCTTGATTCGATAATAAACATAATCTGTTGATAATTTTGGGCCATTTAATTCGTTGATTCGAGTTTTTAATTCGAGTTAAGATGTGATTTTATGTGAAAGTTTTTTACTGTAGTAAAAAAGTTAAATGTTATTATTTTTTAGAGCTTTTTACTGTAACAAAACTCAAATTCTAAACTCAAATTTGTGAAATGAACGGGGCCTTCGTATCTAACTCTGTCTTAAAAATATTGAATTTAACTTTCCTTATTCTCAGGTTCCAAAAAAAAAAAAAGGTACAAATCCATTACTCTGATTGTCCTTTTCTATCGTTTGAACAATAAATCAATTGTTTTTTATTTCGTTTTAATTAATTTCTCAAAATGTGTCCCTCAAACACCCTTCAATTCCAGTCAGTTAATTGACAGTATTGATGACTATAAATTAACGTATAATTAATGAATGACATAATATTGGATTCAAAAGTCTCAAAGTTCATCCGTGACCACATTCATTAATTCTCGTGATGTTATAGTACCCTTCAATTTTGGTTAAAATTCAGATCTTGAAAGTTTTTTTTTTTTTCTTTTTTGTCTTTTACAAAGTGACAAAAATGTTTAACACGTTTGGCTATGTGGTCTAGTCAATTTAAAGGTGCTGTGTCATATTTGAAAAATAAGTGTGTGGGTGTGAAATATTTGAATAGTACTAGTTTTTTTTTTTTTTTTTTTTTTTGTGGTGAAATATTTGAATACTAGCTAGTAACAACATACCAAAATCATTTCCACTAGAGGATTAGAAAACACTTTATTAAGAACACCTCACTTTAGACCAAACTCCAAAATTAATATTCATGTACCCAAAAGAAAATTGAGAACAATTACGTATTCTCTGAGTCAAAATTGTTAATCTCATGATATTTTTCTTCTGAAGTTGTGCAATCATTTGTGATAGTAACGTGGCAATAATGCAGTAACTTAAGTTTAATTCCCATGCAAGATTTGTTGAAAAAATCTTGATTGCATATGATATGTCTCCAAAGAGAAAAAGTGATAATTGAAAACTTCGTCATAACTTTAGGAGCGTTTAGTATGCAGTAATATTAAGGATGAGAATGAGAATCTACAATATTACTATGTTTGGTACAAGAACTATAATATTTAGATTCCCAAGAAAGTGATTACCATAAGATTCATTTTCTCTCATTTTAAGGTAATCTGAATACCACCCAACATGATGTTATTCAAATTCTCAGGAATCTCAAAATCATGAGAATCTTATTATAATACTATGTTTGGTACAAGAACTATAATATTTAGATTCCCAAGAAAGTGATTACCATAAGATTCATTTTCTCTCATTTTAAGGTAATCTGAATACCACCCAACATGATGTTATTCAAATTCTCAGGAATCTCAAAATCATGAGAATCTTATTATTATTATTATTATTAATTTGAATACCACCCAACATGGTGTTATTCAAATTCTTAAAAATTTTAAAATTATGAGAATCTTATTATTATTATTATTATTATTATTATATTTTTTATTATTATGGATCTTCTTCCATGAGAACAACCAAACACAGTAATGTAATATTCCTGAGAATTTGAAAAAGATTCATGTATAGAACCAAACACAGTAATAAATTATTCCTAGGAATCATATTACCCTCCATTACTTTTCTGGAAATATAATTCCTACTGATTTACACATACCAAACGCCCTTGTATGATTTGAAAAGCATTACTATTTGGAGTTTTGACACCCTTTATCAAAGCTTTTAAAGTACGCCTCACATTTAATTAATATAAATAAACAAATAAATACAGGATCGTGGCTCCAACAAGTTTGTCTGGGCTAATCTTTTTTAAACCTGACTTTATGATATCTTATGTATGTACATCGATATTCAATACAGCAAATACTTTTATTTTAATATTTTTTTAAACTTATACCTTCATTTTGTATTGAGCCGTGAGAAAAACCTAAACTCTTCCATTTTTCCATATATATATATATGTATGCACACACACACATATAGAGTTTTCAATAGATATAAAGTTCTCTTTCAGCTTATACTTGATATTATTATTACTTCTTAAATGTTGTAGATTTAATTTAAAGATTAGATGGAGATATATATTATCTAATACATAACACGCGTAATATTATTAATATTATTAATATTAATATTAATATTATTATTATTATTGTTGTTGTTATTATTATTATTATTATTATTGTTATTATTATTATTAGTTTTATTATTATTATTACTTTAGAGGTTATGACACTTTTTTTTTTCCCTTGATAGGTTTTTCTATGAGAATATACTACCAAGGTTTTTAAAGAGGTCTATTGAAGATTTGGTTTTCAAAGGCAAACTTTTGAATTGAGCTTCTGTCCCTAATTATGTCTCTTATGTTTTATAGTGGGCCTCAATATCTTTTTGTTTA